>NW_028270139.1:118877385-119180415 GCF_037043375.1 Chiloscyllium plagiosum
CCAGGGGGGTTCTGTCCTTGTTGCTATTGGAGGAGTGGGGATCAAGGACGGAGTGAAGGGGATGTGCTGGAGGGCATCATGACCACGTGGGAGGGAAATTGTGGTCTCTGAAGAACGAGGCATCTGGGATCTTCAATGGTGGAATTGGTCTTCCTGGAAGATGCGGCAGAGGTGGAAGAATTGGGAATAAGGGATAGCATTTTTACAGGGGGCAGGTGTAGTCCAGGTGGCTGTGGGAGTCAGTGGGTTTGTAGTAAATGTTCATGTTGAGTCGGCCATTGAAATGGAGATGGAGAGGTCCAGGAAGGAGAGGGAGGTGTCCAAGATGGTCCAGGTGAACTTGAGATCGGGGTGGAATGTGTTCGTGAAGTTCGTGATATCACTCCTTTTCCTACCCAATCATCACACAGGTACAATTTCCAGTAGGATCCTCTCAATCATGAGAAACTAGGGATCCAGGTCAATTTCACTCAGCCCTTCAGAGCTCACAATTCCCCCACCATCACTATAACCCATCCACATTTCTGAATGTATACACTCCAAGGCCCATTGTCATATTATTACCAATGACTCAGATGAGACCAGTTAACCCAGCACATACAGACTGCAGGATACAGTGTTACAGTCGTGTAGAAGGGGCAAAGAGAGGGATCAACATTAAATTTGAGAGATCCATTCAAAGTCTGATAACAGCGGGAAAAAAATCTATTCATACATGTATTCAAACTTTGATCCCATTGACGCAATGTGGTACCAATCAATACATTCAACTGCTAGATTATCAGTAGTTAAGCTTTAATTTTGTGAGCTGCGTCATCGTACCTTTGTTAGTTTGTCCACTTGCAACAAAGCCCAATTATTAATAAAATGTTAACATTGATTTCTAGTTATTGGAGAGGTTAAATATATCCTTTTCTTTCTATAATGTAACACTGGAAACTTGTAATGGTAATTCAGGAAATGTAAAGTTTGCTTCTCTATTGAGCATGAGCAAATTCTATAAACTAGTTACAGTTACTGCCATCAGTGCTGTATTTGCAGCATAAGGCTTAAGTCCCTCTCTCTTAGTCATGCTGAAAATACCACGTTTCTGACACTGCACAATCCAAGGATGGCTATTTTTAGTACAGCGTCATGCTACACTAGTGGAAATGAGGCACTCCCCAATCCTACACAATGGAAATGGATGGACTACCAGAGTGTTATGTGTGAAAGAAAAGGAGACTCCCAAAAGCCAAACAAAAGAGCTTCACTTACCCTGAAATACTGTACACAGATTAATGGCTCTTCAGGCAATGCTCAGAGTGCACTCTTACATACCACATGGTAATAGTATATTCAGAGCAATATTATGAAGAACTGAATGACTGCACTTCAATGTTTAAAGTTACAAGCAGATTGTCAGCGTGTAGTGTAGTTTAATATGAACCCACCTCAACATGAATTATCACCCAGCTGAATATATCATGACAACCTGTAATTTAGTTCTCAAATTAAAGTATTGCAACTTTAATTTTCAGAAGTGTTTACTCCTAAGTAGCATTGATTTTGGATCCCTTTTAACATCAAAGAGGAAATGAAAACCAGCCATGGTTCAGGAAATTGCAACTCCAGGTGTTATATCAACAATTGCAATTTAGTTACATTTTAATTACTTAATCTCAGGAAGGGAGGGAGAAACTCAGGAAAATTTTAATCACCAGAGAAATGGCATGGAGTAAATTGTTGAGTTACAGGCTGCCAAATGCTTGGATTTTGACTGACTTCAGCTTCAGGTGAGATGGTTAGGGCATTTCAATTTTCCAAAACTCCCTCAATTCTGGGAAGGTCCCCTACGACTGGAAGGTAGTAAATGTAATTCCTTTATTCAAAAGGGAAGGATACAGAAAACAGAAAACTATCTGCAAACTATCTAAGTATCAAATCAGACGAGTATTAAATCTTGTGAAAAGATTGACCAGGTCCTAGGGGTTGAATGGATTAGTCCTGCTTCTCTTCAAAATGGCCGTATGTTTGCGTGCTTTTGACAGAAGTACGACTGAGGTTTTGAGAGAGTCCCAACAAGTAAAAAAAGAGATATATCTTAAGGAACACAATGTGAGCAAGAGAAAACAAGCAAACACCAGAGTACAGGGCTATCTTTCTTTGATCTAAAACAAAACTTGTCTGTCTTTTCCACTTCTCTTTTACCTTAATCTGCCTCACACAGCCACTTCTTCCCACACCGAACAGTCCATCTATTCCATCCAGAAGTTGTGGTATTAGTCTGCCGACAGACTGCCTTTTATTAAAAACATATTTGTATTAAACTGAAGTTAAACTGAATGCACCAAATGGTAACATTAAAGTAAGTAGGACTCAGAATGTTCATATCTGCTGAACATGCTGATGTTAAAGGTAGATATTATTATGAACTGGATATCATTGATCCTTCACTCTCACATTAAGTATCTCAAATGTCACTTTTATTTTTACAACCAACACATCTCTTTTATTTGTCCTCTAATAGTGCATTGTGTCCTGATCATTATTTGAGTGATGACACAGTCAAGAGACTCACTCTTTAAAGAAAAATGGATCTCAAACCATTTGTCATTTGCAATGTTGCTCATCATCAAGTGGACATTGGTTTGTTTTGAAGCATTGAAGGCTTTCCCTAACTTTTGCTTATTCTCACCACAGATTGTCAACATATAATAATAGTTTGCAAAATAGCAAAGGAAAGGAGTTCATATCCCAGAAATCATAGCCATGAAATGCTTCAGTAATTGAACTACAGTGACCATTCTGCATCCTGAATGTTGTATCTAAAAAAAATACTGAAACAAAATGTATAGTTACAACATTTAAAAGATATTTAAACAGGTACACGAATAGGAAAGGTTTACAGGGATATGAGCCAAATGCAGACAAATGGGACTAGTTTAGTTTGGGAAACTTGGTCGACATGGATAAGTTGGATCTATGGGTCGGTTTCCATGCTGTATGACTCTATGATTCTATGACTCTAATTTGAGGTTTATCAATAAATCTGTAAGAAAACTAAATGGAGTGATATTGATGTCCTAGTCAATGCTTAATTCACAATCAGCATGATTAAGACAGATTTTCACAGTTTTATTAATAGGGATTAGTTGTCTACAAATTGTATGCCACATTTCCTGCATTACAACAGTGACTTACTTCAAGCTGTATTTGAAAGATCCCATGAGTTGTGGTAGGTGCTATATAAATTTCAGGGTTTTTTTCCTCTTAACTCACCTGTAGTTAAGCAAACATACTGGACACACAGTAGAAATCAAATTGAGATCATTTACTTTGTTTATATTTCGCAAATGCAAATCTCTGAGCTGAACTTCATAGTTCAGTAGCACAGCTCATCATGTCTTTGCCACAAACTCTCTTGGATTCAGTTTTTAACTTGTTTTGCTATTAAGTAGCCACAAACTTTTAAAGTCATCAAAATCTGAAAACTGAATTATTTTAGAGGATACTGAACCAAAATCATTTTTGAGCCCATCAGAATCTACTACTACAGCCAAAGATCTTTCACTGTCAATAATTATATTCATAGGTAGCCAGATTAACATGTTGATACGCCATGAAGACTTTCAGACAAACCAGGAACATTGCCTTTGGACGTGAGGTACTACCCCCAACAGAGGAGATCATCCTGAAGAGATTCATGACATGTAAAGCTGAGGAATGTGGGGGTTATATTGCATGATGGCAGACTGACGTTACAAACTTGATGGGCTGAGAGGCCTCTTCTGTATTGTATGATTCTATGACTGGTACTAGTTTTTCTGCAGTACACAAAATGCAAAACCTGAAGCATTGCACTGACACATTGAGTGCTAATTTAAAACATTTTCACATCTAATTTGGTTGCCTTCCAAAAATTTTACAGTCTACTGTATCCTGAATAGAAATAGCATGGTAATTTTTACAATTAATAAAAACATGCACATTGCAGTTTCACTCTATAGTTTAGTGAAAATCTAATAACTTGATAGCAAGAATGCTCAACGAAACCCATACGAAGCACATGAAAGCAAAACACTGATATAAATCCTCTACATTTTCAGCATGTCCTGAAGCACTTTACAGCCAAAGCAGTGCTTTTTAAGGATAGCCATTATGGTAATGTAGGAAACACGGCAGCCACATGAGACAGCTGGGTCTTACAAACAAAAGGTGATAATGATCAGATCATCTGTTTTCACAAAAGTACAATGTTGCAAGTGCTGTGAATCTGAAACAAAAATAAAGAAAACAGAAAACATATGAATATTCACCAAGTCGAGACAGGAACAAAGTTAATGTGTAGAATCTTCCCTGTCTCTGAATAATATGGGCATTAGTGAGTAAATTGGGAAAATATGGTGAGATCAGAAAATAATCTGTATTTTTCTTTATACCTGGAATGAAACAGAAGCACTTTCTTGCCAAAAGCCACTTGCCCAACAGTTTGGAGAAAGGTTGCAGGCGCCAAGCGGAAGCAGTGGTCATTACTCATTTCGTTTTTAGATTTTGTCTGCTGTTGCTGGACATTGACAATGTATTCAAATTTTAAACTAGAATTTATATTTCCATTGGAATTGATCAAATTCCATTAATGATGGCAGATATGAAACTAATTTACTTGATTGAACACTTTAGATGACTGTCGTGTTATTTCTCACAGCTAAAATGCAGTATTATACGTTTAAGGCACAAGCTCATGATATCATCACCATATCGTAGCAGTTGACCAGAGTTCATTCTAATGTTCTTCCCGGTTTTGTGCTGTGTTCTGTAGCCCATGCACAGCAGTGACTTCCAGAATCTTGGAATAGCTGCTCAAGCACAACGCCACACAACTTTGACTCAATGTCACATGTGACCTGGGAGTATAAAGGTTTCAGAGCCCTCTCAACTGAGGCCACTTGAAGTGTGATGTGCTGATGGAAGTGTGCCAGTGTTTGTAAGGAAATCTAGTTCCAATGGCCAAGCCAAGCCCAAAACAGAGCACAGGTGACAAGATTGGCACTAAGGAAAGCCTTAAATATGTAAGATTCAAACACATCAACAAAATATACAGTCAATGGTGCAAATGGCAAATTCCAGGTGATAAGATTTCCATATTGCTAATCTCACACATCAGGATAATAGCGTAAGGTGATCAGAAGATTTTACAAACTTTCGTATCATATGCCCTGAAAAAGTAGGTTAACACAGCCAAAATCTGATATCAACACAAGAGCTAGTGCCAATATATATTATCACCACTACGTATGCTGAAAGACATGCACTTCAGCAAGTGGTACGCCATTATGCAACCTTTGAAAGACCAAATCTCAGAATACAGTATAACAACTCACCCATTCCATGCAGTGGCACAACCACACTTTGATGCCAATATGTAAACTCAGTTTGGATTCCCGAAATCATCTGTATTGCAGATATCAATGATCCAGCAGTGATAAGATTACCAACAGTGTAGTCACAATTCGTGAGATTCAAGCCACATTCACAGTAGAGGAACAGACCAGGCATTATGCAAAGGAATCAATGAAAGTTGAAAGCATCCTCAGGCAGATCCGTTACATTTTGGTGGGGCCAGTCTGAACAGTTGCAATTGCCAATTGTCAAAGATGAGCAACTACTCGAGTTGCAAAAGACTATTATCCAAGGACGGCCTCACAACATTAAGGAAGTACCCATGTTGATTAGTTCACTTTGCCCATACAGCAATGAACTTAGGAAATCACATCAAGTAATTGCTAAGGGCAAACAAGACTTAATGTTAAAAGCGTAAGGCCAAGTGATATTGCCCATGAGACACTAGGGACACATGGGTATTGACTGGGTAAGATGATTAGGACGTGAATCTGTTCTTGCCAGGGATGACATTCAATGGTTCATGGATGCATGTGAGTCATGTCAAATTAAACAAACCCACCAGCAGAGGGGACCTCCATATCCACACAATGTTCCATCTATACCTTGGATGAAAATAGCAACAACCTATTGGAGTGCATGGGAAGATTACATTCATGTGATGATTGCTTCTCCAAATTTCCATTGTTTGACAACTTAGCAAGGCAACGGGTCTAGCACCATTGACATAAAAAGCGATAATTACGGTTCATTTGGCATGCCAGAACAGATAGTGCCTGACATTGGAGTAGAGTTCACTGCAAACTGCGTCGAGATGTGTGCTAACAAAACAAAAATTGTTGGAGAAACCATTTATTAATTTAGTTGCTGTATGCTAGGCTTTTCTGTGTAAATTAACTATTTCTTGTGATAAAATAATGTTAAACAGTGCCTTCTAGTGCTTGGATATCAAATAAAATGAGCTCAATTTGAACAGTTTACTCAAAGTTGTAAAGTCAATGAAATCTTATAATCTTCACCTCACTGGTTTTGCGAGAGGGGTCTGATCCAATGGATCTGCTCTTAAACCAGTGTGAAAGATCTTGGAAATAATTATTTGAGATGGTTTTAAATATTTAGCATTCCTGAATTGCTTGTACTAGTCAATTCCACCAGGTAACACTGGTGTCCATTAACTATCCCAAACTTCTTGGTTTCTGGTTTTATGAAGGCCAGTCCAGCCCAAATCTGATCATTTGCTATGATTCAAACATATTTCTGACACAGGAACATTTCATACTTAATCACTTAGTCAAGTTGCTAAACAAATAGTGAGGGTAACAGGGAGCCAGTGATCTCTCTTCTCAACAAAATGTTTCTTGGAAATAATTTAAACTTTCTAGCTGCATCAGTTTGTTCACATTCTGAAAATACAGTGCACGTGAAATAAGAAAAGGTTAGCAGCATTTTAAAAACCCAAGTCAATGGGGGATGGAAGTTGTATAGACAAAGAAGCACTAAAGATCAGTGTAGTATTTGTGGCCACTGAATAGGCACACAGGAGAGGTCAAGCTCTAGCTCTTTTGTGCCAACTGAGCGATGCTGTCTCTTTAAGGAATGCAATGTTTCAAAAATGTTTTATTAACAATTGTACTTTGAAAGCCAAGCTTTTGTCTCCTTGTCCCACCCCACCCTCCCAATAAATGGTGGCTCGTTCATCTGTCTCTCCTGGGAGGCTTCAGGCATTCTTTTAGTGATTGATGGTTTTTACACGTGTTCCCTATGGTGTAAGTAACTCTCGTGCGTCTGCTGGTTATAATGTGAGGCTTCTGTTGCCTCTCCTGCTTTAGAGAATACAGTCAACCCAAAAAGAGAATCTCATTAAAATGTATCAGCAGACATATTTTTGGAGCTTCTTAACATACAAAATTTTATTTGTTTACTATACATGACGCTCAGACACATATTGGGGTTCACTCATGCACACACATTTGCTCATTCCCACCCTAAACAAAGTAAATCTCTCAAAGATATTGAAATTGGACTGCAAATGACTTTTACTGTGCTGGTTAGCTTGCTTCCCTAAAATTTCAATGTTTGTTCATTTAAGGATGTCATTGGATTAAGCAGGTGAATGATCTGGTAAGTATTAATATAATATATTTTACACATATTGTTCACCAGTGCATTATAAATCAGATTTAGTAAAAGTGAGATACTAACTCACGGATCCATTTAGGGATGTAAAAAAAAAATTATGCATTTACACTGTACTTTTATAACTACCAGATATTTCAAAGTGCATTACTGCAAATGGAATACTTTAGCAGTGTGGTCATCTTGTAATGTAGGAGATGTGGCAACCAAAAGGCACATGACAAACTCCTACAAACAGCAATGAAGCAACAAGAAGATAATCTGTTTTTTATGACGTTGACCACAGAATAAATATTGGTCTGGACTACAGAGAAACCTCTGCTCTTGTTTGAAATAGAACCATAGCATCTTTTAGAGGTATCAAACAAAGATGATTCAGAATACAGGAAAGAGATACAGTGCTTGGTGTCATGGTGCAATGAAACAATTTCTCTCTCAACGTCAGCAAAACAAAAGAACTGATTTCTGACACCAGAAAGAAAGGAGGAGGACACACCTTCATCTACATCAATGGAAGTGAGGTGGAGAGGTTCGATAGCATCAAATTCCAAGGTATGACAATGACTGACAATTCTTGATGAAGGGCTTTTGCCCGAAATTTTGATTTTCCTGCTCCTCGGATGCTGCCTGACTGGCTGTGCTTTTCCAGCACCACACTCTTGGCTCTAATCTCCAGTATCTACAGTCCTCACTTTTGCCTACAATAACCGACAACCTGTCCTGGACCTTTCACATAGATGCGACAGTTAAGGCACAGCAACTCCTCTTCTTCCTCAAGAGGCTTAGGAAACTCAGCATGTCCATAAGGACCCTCACCATCTTTTAGAGATGCGTCATAGAAAGCATTCTATCCAGGCGAATAATAGCTTGGTACAGCAACTGCTCTACCCAGGGTTGTAAGAAACTATAAAAAGTTGTGTACACCATCATGGAAGTCAACCCTTCATCCATGCATTCCACCTATACATCTTGTTGCCGTGGAAAGGTAGACAACATTGTCCTTGTTTTTACCTCGTTGATTTTAACCCTACTGCAAATCCTCTTGCAAGGATGCCTGCCTTGAAGAAGTTTTCCTCCTCTCTCTACAAGCCACTCTGCAGGCTCCCTGCCTCTATTCCTGATGAAGGGCTTTTGCCCAAAACGTCAATTTTCCTGCTCCTCAGATGCTTCCTGACCTGCTGTGCTTTTCCAGGAGCACTCTAACCTAGAGTCTGGTTTCCAGCATGTGCTCTCCTTGTTTTTACCACACTGATCCTCTGAAGAGTAACCCAGCCAGACTTATTTCCCTCTGATTAATGCACCTAACCCTATGGGCAATTTTAGAATGGCCAATCCCCTGACCTGCACATCTTTGGACTGCAGGAGAAAACCAACGCACCTGGAGAAAACCCTGAGACATGGGGAGAATGTACAAACTCCACACAGACAGTCACCCGAGACTGGAATCAAACTGGGGTCCCTGGCACTGTGAGTCAGCAGTGCTAACCACTGAGCCACTGTATCACCCCTTAGCTTGGTTATTCAGCATGTATTTCAACTCCAAGGGTATTCAGCATGTATTTCAACTTCTTGAGGGTTTCTGGTCAAATCTGAATGCAATTTTGTTGAGTGGACCTGATAAAGGTGTGTATAACTGAACCACTGCTTCCTCATTTTAGTATTTCATTCCCCTTGAGATAACTGTCAACATTCAGTTGGCCTTTTGATGACTATTCTCTGCGTTTTGCTGATCTGACTATATGGACAACCAATTCTCTTTGCCCCTTCATATTTCCTAGACCCTCAACCTTAAGAAGATATTTGTATATCTTCTTTCTTTTGTTTAGAATCCCTACAGTTGAAAAATGTCGTGCTGGAAAAACACAGCAGGCCAGGCAGCATCCGAGGAGCAGGGGAATCGACATTTCGGGCATAAGCCCTCCTGCTCCTCAGATGCTGCCTGGCCTGCTGTGCTTTTCCAGCACGACATTTTTCAACTTTGGTACTCCAGCATCTGCAGTCCTCACTTTCTCCTTTAGAATCCCTACAGTGTGGAAGTAGGCCATTCGGCCCATTGAATCCACACCAATCCTCCAAAGAGCATCCCACCCAGATCAACCCCCACCCCCACCTATCCCTGCATTCCCCATGGTTAATCCAACTAGCTTGCACATCCCTGGACACTATGGGCAATTTAGCATGGCCAATCCACTTAACATACACATCTTTCGACTGTGAGAGGAAACCAAAACATCCAGAGGAAACCCACACAGACAAGAGGAGAATGTGCAAACTCCACACCCTGGCAACATCTTTTCTGATCACTTTTAATTTCACAACTTCTTTCCTATAGCAGGGAGATCAGAACTGAACACAATATTGCAAAAGTGGTCTAACCAATGTCCTGGTCAATTTCTGACACTGAGGTGACATATGTGTTGTCTGCCATGTGTCAGTCTAAGTGTGCAGGTCATCAGGGCCCTGCTCTAGAATGTTAGTTTGCTTAATTGTTAGAGGAGTCATGAATGGAGTTGAACACGGTGAGATTGTCAGTAAGTAACCATGGTCTTTTTGGAAGGCCACTTTGGAACCAAATTAAGGTGGGTGCTGTCATTCATGTACAAAAAGGGCAAGAAAACACTGGGAGTAAATTTCTTTAGTGTACAAGCCTGGATAGATATGATTGTTTCCTGTTCATCCTGATTGGTTCAGTGACTGCTCAAGTATAGATACTTTCTATTCCAAGCTGTCTTTTTCTGACATACCAGACCACTATAATCCATTAATTTGCCAACTCTGGCATTATTTCCCTTTGATGACCTTTCGCAACAGAAGGCCACTGCCAAATATATGGCAAACACAACAGTCTCTTTATGTTTTTATACTAAATTCTTCAACTTATTTGGAATACTTATGTTTAATCAGAATCAACATAAGCAGGATGACAAAAACATAAATTGCTGGAAAAGCCCATCAGTTCTGAGTAAGGGTCACTCAACCTGAAACATCAACACTGATTTCTCTCTGCAGATTCTGACAGATCTGCTGAGCTTTTCCAGTATTTTCTGTTTTAGAACATAGAACATAGAAAAGTACAGCACAGAACAGGCCCTTTGGCCCACAATGTTGTGCCGAGATTTAATCCTACTGTAAAATATAGTAACTTAATCTATGCACCATTCAACTCACTGCTATCCATGTGCATGTCCAGCATGTCCAATGACTCTGCTTCCACCATCACAGCTGGCAACGCATTCCATGCATTCACAACTCTCTGCATAAAAAACCTACCTCTGATGTCTGCTTTATACCTTCCTCCTAATATCTTCAAACTATGACTTCTCGTACCAGTCAATCCTGCCCTGGGAAAAAGTCTCTGGCTATTGACTCTATCTATTCCTCTCATTATTTTATACACCTTGATCGTGCCTCCTCTCTTCCTCCTTCTCTCCAGAGAGAAAAGTCTGAGCTTATTCAACCTTTCTTCATAAGGTAATCCTCTCCAGTTCAGGCAGCATCCTGGTAAACCTTCTTTGCACCCTCTCCAAAGCCTCTGTATCTTTCCTATCGTAGGGCGACCAGAACTGGACACAATATTCCAAGTGTGGTCTCACCAGGAACTTGTAGAGCTGCAGCAACAGTTTATTTGGCATTATAAATTTAAAGGAACAAAGGGTACATTTATATAGCACAGTTGAATAGAGGATACTTGTCAGTTAATGTGCACACAGCAAGCTCTCACAGGTATTAATGTAACAATGACCAGTAATCACTTCTTTGTGATGCCCAGACCTTGTCATTTCCTGTGCAGCCCAGCCTCCAGCCTTGGTCTGCCAGGAGCTTTAATGGGACCACAATCACCCTCCCTCAATGACCTATGTCCTATCCCCATTAAACTTGCCACCCAGTATCAAAGTTTCAATGCCTCCACTCCTCCCAATCAATAAAGCTCTCTGTACAAGAAAAGTAGCTCCCATTCAGTCCAAGTCTACCCGGAAGACTTAACCTGTTGTGGATAGAAAGACACATTCCTCATTTGCTGCATTCTTAATTTTAAAGGTAGAATTTAATCTCTCAAAGTTATGTTTTCATGAACTGTGTTTTGATGATGTGCTAATATATTAAAAATAACTTCCCATCCAAAAGCATGATCATCTTCAATCTGTTGCCAACTCAATTACTAACATTCATCTTGTCAGAAGGTTCATACTCTGCCTCCAGTTCAATTAAGTACCCCACCACTCCTGGGAGCATCACAAAATCCTAACCACTGAATGACAGTATCCTCTGGGATTAAATTCAAAAACCAGGTGGAGGTGATGCCACCTCCAGCCAAACAGAATGACAACATTCACTGGGAAGGTTTACAGATGAAGACTAGCCACTTTGAAAAAGTATTACAAATCTCCCTGTGACCGCGAAACTGTATCAGAATCACGATCCAATGCCTTCAGGAAACAAAGAGGAAACATTTCATATTGTTTAAACTGAGTAATGGCTTCAAGTAAAAAAAAAGCATTAATAACTGTAAAATATTTACAGTGTTGAAGTGACAGCTGCAATTGGTTATTCAGTACACACTGAAGTCTGAGAAAGAGAAGCAATTAAACACACCCGATCAATACCATCACTCATTACAACCTCAGGTCATATCAAATCATGTAAAAATTATATCAGTGTCACAGGCAATTTTCCTCCATATGAATAACAGGGTACTTGGCAACACACCAAACTTGTTACTGGAATGCTTCCAAAGTACACACTGCACAGCAAGCTGGAAGCTGACAGTTTGCACACATCTGGTGCTGTATGGCTTACGGAGATCTGGTGTATGTCTCATTATCAGCTCCTGTACTTGAACCACATTAAAGCAGGGCATGCCGCACTCAGCTGAACTGCAGGTAAACCATGCTTTGAGTTAAAGACAAGATACTGATGGGGACAGGTGTTCATTCCACTCAGTTCAGACCAATCCTGTCAGCACTTTGCAGCATTAATGATAGAATTCTACTAATATTCATCTGTTCTGCCTCTTGGAGATCTGGGACCTGGGAGAATATCACTAATAATCAGTACATTACTGCCATTCAGAATCTCCAGGCCGCACTGGACCTCCAGACACTGGGGCAGTTAAGGTAGATAAAGATCTTAATTTCATTGAGTGGACAGGCAGTCTAGAAGCAACCTCTTCTCCCTCAAAGTCAAGCTCAACACGTACTCAGTCAAAGGAATCAGGCAACGACTTGATAGCATCTTCAAGAATTTCTGTGCCATTCAGATTCCTCCCCAAAAGAATCCACACACGACAGCACCAGCTGTGACATCCCAATATTGAGAATAATGACAATCTGGGCACACGGCTGTTTTGGCACAAGGAATCTATTTTCCAGTCAGCAGATGAGTCTGCCAACATGGAGCATTGAGCCAGAAAATTATTCTCCTCGTGTTAAAGTCCATGTGCAGTGTTCACAATCAGCATTATGTTCTCTATTTTGATTATTTATAAGGTGGCACATTTCAGTATTCGCAGCTATAATAAAGCAATTTTATTTGAAATATACAGCCTCATGTCTTAAAATGTATATTTTGCCATCTCATTGCATTTGTTAGTATTTGTTAACTTTATCAGCTTGTAACCTGTATTTTCATTTAGAAGTGCATGCATTGTGAAGATCTTTGCTATCTACAACGTTGTTTATCTTTATTCAAAGCATTGGAATAGCTTGAATCTTTGCAATGTATTCAACACATTCTTGGCAACCAGTGCTATATTTGTACAGGACTCAAGTTGAATTTGGGCATTTTGCCACCAGGCTATCTAAGGCCATGAGGAAGGCTGTATAAGTTCAGTGTTGAAACTACATGTCTTTCAAACATATTTGATTCATTTAAATGGGCTTCACCAGTTATGAGATTAATTTAGGAGAGGTGATGGCCTAGTGGCATTATCACTAGACTATTAACCCAGAGACCCCAGTACAGATGGTGAAGTTTATTTTGACAATAAAAATGTGGAATTCAGAGTCTAAAGATAACAGGAGACCGTTGCCAGTTGTCAAAAAAATCCATCTGGTTCACTAATGTCCTATAGGGAAGGAATTAGGAGCAAGAGTAGGCAATTCAGTCCTTTGAGCGTATTCTATCTTTCAATACATTTCAGGTTGTTTCCATCTCAACCTCAACTCCATTTTCCTGCCCACTCTCCCTAACCCTTCAACTTATTACTAATTAAAAGTCTTTCTATTTCCTCCTTACATTGACTCAATGTCCCAGCCTCCACTGCACTCTGGGGTATTAAATTCCACAGATTCATGATCCTTTGGGAGAAATAATTTCTCCTCATCTCTGTTTAAATATACTACCCCTTACCCTGAAACTATGACCTCTCACTCTTGATTGCTCCACATGAGGAAACATCGTTTTTAAATCTTCATTGTCGATCCCATTAGCTAGATCTCCTCTCATTCTTCGAAACTCCAGAGACTGCTGTCCTTACTTGTTCTGACCTACATTTGACTCCAGATCCGCAGCAATTAGGTTGGCACTTAACTACCCCCTGAACAATTAGGGACAGGCAACAAATATGTTGAGCCAGCAATGCCCATATCTATGAATGCATTAAAAAAATTCTTGTTGGAATCAGCAATGCATTCTATCTCCAAGAGAAAAGGGAGGCCAAGAGAACTGAAATAATCCAACTTACCTCACATGAAACATAACTCCTGATGACCAAGCATGGAGTGAGTGTTCAGAGATACAACATAAACATGATTTTGTATTTTGTCACAGTATTCCTTGGTATAAACTAAAACTTCCAATTTGATGCAATTTGCAAACTGAGAATCACAAAACATTTGTGTTGGAATGATTACCTTTATTACAACAATGCATTTAAGATCCTCAAGCCATGCCATTATATTTCTAATTTCCAAGTCAATTTTTTTTAAAATACTGGTGAATGTGTAAAGACTGTATCTTTTTGTTTTCCTGTATTTTTTTTATTGTGGATTGAAATGGAGGGAGGACTATTACAAAATCCAAGGATTGGTGGAAAGGCTCCAGCACTTTCCAAAGGGAGGTCCAACTTACACAAGTTCAAGTGGAGATGGGGGCTATTACTATAGCTAAGTTGGAGTCAGGGGGTGTGAACAAGTGGGAATTCTACCGGCTACAAGTAACCAACTGGTCTATGAAGTGTTAAGTGGTTGTCATTGATGAAGGCCTTCTGCCTGACAACAACTTGGCTCCTAGGTAACTGAATAGCTTTTATGGGTGCGAATGTTTAGTCAGAAGTCATCAGACCTCCAGAAACGATGGAGCTGTCCTTTTCTCTGTACTAAAAACACCTCAAGCCTGAAGAAAGCCAGTTTATTTTCCCTCTTCAAATGCTGTAAGGAATGGTTTTTAACCAATAAATCAGATTTTGTGAGTGGGAACCAGTTGCACTTTGATGACTGCAAAAAAGTGGAAGTTCTGGAGTAGGAAGATCAAGGAGTAACAAGACCTGACAAGTGGAAAGGCTTATCTCAGTGATGCCTGTGGACAGGGACAAGTGAAGTGCCTTCTTAATCTTTCCATCTACCCAAGACACCCATTTATTTGTATCTTTCAAAGTCTGTCTGTACCAGGGGGCATTTATAAAGGGTTAAAGTCTTAATTGGTAGAGTTGTAAGTTGATGGTACATAGTTGATGAGAATATATTTATTTGTAACAAATTGTATTTTTTTGTCAAGGATGGAAACCTGATTCTGCTTTGTGTCAACCGAGGTCTCAAAGGTGGATAAATTGCGGAATTTTGCATATTTTTATAAAATCTTTAACTTTTTAGTAGACGTGCAATTCTGTTCTCCCTTCTACATGAAGGATGTTATGAAATTTGAAAGGGTTCAGAAAGATTTAAAAGGATGTTGCCAGGAAGGCTTGAGTTATAAGGGAAGGCTGAATAGACTGGAGCTATTTTCTCTGAAGTGTCAGAGGCTGAGGGGTGACCTTATAGAGGTTGAGAATTTCATGAAGGGCATGGATAGGGTAAATAACCAAGGTCTTTCTCCCAGGTTAGGGGAGTCCAAAACTTGAGGGCATAGATTTAAGGTGAGCAGAGAAAGATTTAAAAGAGACCTAAGGGGCAACTTCATCATGCAGAGGGTGGAGTGTGTATGGAATGAGCTTCCAGATGAAGTGTTGGGGGGGGGCTGATACAATTATAACATTTAAAAAGCATCTGGACGCATATATGAATAGGAAAGGTTTAGAGGGATATATGCCAAATAGGCCTAGACTAGTTTAGGATATCTGGTCAGCACAGACAAGCTGGACTGAAGGGTCTGTTTCCGTGCTGTACATCTCTATGAGTTTATGACTCCAGGTATAACAGGGCTTGATTTCCACTGTGCTCCCTAAATAATGTGTAACTAATTACAATGGTCCCAGCACCAATCCCTGTGGAACACCACTTCCCAATAGCACTATTAGATAAACGCTCTCTGGCATCCTGGTCAACATTCTTCTTTCATTCAAACTGAATTAGCCAGTCATTAATCTTGTTGCAGTTTGTGGGATCTCACTGTGTGATAGGTGGCTCTGTGATTGCTTAGATATCAGTGGATGGTAAAGTACAGGCTGACTTTCTGTTTTTTTGAAAGGGCCCTTCAAAGCAACATGCCCCATTCAGGCAATGACTGTAGACCCACTCCCATAGAGTCCAAGTAGCATTGACAAAGCAGTCATTTCTCCAGCCTTTCTTTTCAGTCATGGAAGGTTTATTATATTTAACACAAATAGAGAAAATTGCTTGCTATGCCAAAAATAAAAGAACAATTGACAGTAGTGTTACTGTAGAAAGGCAATGGGAGGAGGAAGAGAGATACATTATTGCTCAAGGGCAAGGGGTCAACATTGACATCCTGTCCCAGATTGAGAGTTGCAAGGTCATCTGTTTAGATGAGGCAGCTTCAAATTCTAAAGATCCTCATGAGTAAGAGCAATCAGATGCACATGGTAATTGCTGGAGTAATGGAATATATTGGTCACGGTAATTAAAATCTGAGCTACTTAGTAACCATTGGAAATATTCAAAAGGAATTTGTGAGAATTTTTTTTCTCTGTTTATGGCCAATCAGGTCGTAGTGTGATGTGAGCCACAGTCTCCTCTAAAACTATTAGCCAAATGTTCAAGGTTAGCAAGCTAACATGGGACAATTTTAGTAATGTTTCAATTCACTTTCTGTTATTTTTAACATCCTGTTTGTGAAATACTAGTTACAATTTAAGTGAACTGAAATGTAGATATTAAAAATTAGGTTTGACTCTTCTAAACTATCTCAGTACATCTGAGCTCTATGAACACAGAACATAGAACAGAACAGCACAGTACAGGACCTTCAGCCTTCGATGTTGTGCCAGCCTGTTATCCCACTCTAAGGGCAAACTAATCTACATACCCTAGATTTTACTATCATCCATGTGCCTCTCCAAGAGTCACTTAAATGTCCTTAATGTATCCGACTCTACTACCACCGGTGACAGTGCATTCCACACACCCACCATTCTTTGTGTAAAGAACCTACTTCTGATATCGCCCTTAAACCTTCCTCCAATCACCTTAAAATCATGCCCCCTCGTGATAGCCATTTCTGCACTGGGAAAAAGTCTCTGGCTATCCACTCTGTCAATGCCTCTCATCAGCTTGTACACCTCAATCAAATCATCTCTCATCCTTCTTTGCTCCGATGAGAAAAGCATTAGCTCCCTCAACCTTTCTTAGAGTCATAGAGATGTACAGCATGGAAACAGACCCCTCGGTCCAATCTGTCCATGCCAACCAGATATCCCAACCCAATCTAGTCCCACCTGCCAGCACCTGGCCCATATCCCTTCAAACCCTTCTTATTCATATATCCATCCAGATGCCTTTTAAATGTTGCAATTGTACCAGCCACCACCACTTCCCCTGGCAGCTCATTCCATACACATAACACCTTCTGTGTGAAAAAGTTGCCCCATGGGTCTCTTTTATATCTTTCTCCTCTCACCCTAAGCCTATGCCCTCTAGTTATGGACTCCCCGACCCCAGGGAAAAGACTTTGTCTATTTATCCTATCCGTGACCCTCGTGATTTTATAAACCTCTATAAGGTCACTCCTCAGCCTCCGATGCTCCAGGAAAAACAGCACTTGCCTATTCAACTTCTCCCTATAGCTCAAATCCTCCAACCCTGGCAACATCCTTGTAAATCTTTCTGAACCCTTTCAAGTTTCACAATATCCTTCCGATAGGAAGGTAACTAGATTTGCACGCAATATTCCAACAGTGGGCGAGCCAATGTCCTGTACAGCCGCAACATGACCTCCCAACTCCTGTACTCAATACTCTGACCAATAAAGGAAAGCAGACCAAATACCTTCTTTACTATCCTATCTACCTGTGGCTCTACTTTCAAGGAGCTATGAATCTATACTCCAAGGTCTCTTTGTTCAGCACACTTCCTCGGACCTTACCATTAAGTGTATAAGTCCTGCTAAGATTTGCTTTCCCAAAATGCAGCACCTCACATGTCTTCATAAAACATGTCCTCCAGTCTAGGCAGCGTCCTGGTAAATCTCCTTTGCACCCTCTCTAAAGCTTTCACATCCTTCCTATAATGAGGTAACTAGAACTGAAAACAATATTCCATGTGTGGTTTAACCAGGACTTTATGGAGCTGCAGCATAACCTCACAGCTCTTAAACTCAATTCCCCTGCTAATGAAAGTCAACACACCATATGCCTTCTTAACAACAGCTTGGATGGCAACTTTGAGGGATCTATGGACGTGGACGCAAGATCACTCTGTTCCTCCACACTGCCAAGAATCTTGCCTTTAACCCTACGATCTGCATTCAAATTCAACCTTCCAAAATGAATCACTTCACACTTTTCCAGGTTGAACATCATCTGTCACTTCTCAGCCCAGCACTGCATCCTGTCAATATTTCGTTGCAGCCTACAACAGTCCTCCACACTATTCACAATTCCACCAATCTTCGTGTCATCAGAAAACTTACTAACCGACCCTTCCACCTCCTCATTCAAGTCACTTATAAAATTGCTGTGTAATGAACCCAGCTCCGGTTGACCATCAATCCCACATTGTTGTCATTTATCTCAAGTGGGTTGGAATATAAAAGCAGCAATGTGCTTCTGAAACTTTATAAAGCTCTAGTTAAGCCCATTTAAATACTGTGTCCAATTTTGGACCCTACACCTCAGGAAGGACATACTGGCACTGGAGCATGTCCAGCGGAGATTCACACGGATGATCCCTGAAATAGTCCGCCTAACATACAAAGAATGACTGAGGATCCTGGGATTGTATTCATTAGAGTTTAGAAGGTTGAGGGGGGATCTAATAGAAACTTACAAGATAATGCATGGCTTAGAAAGGGTGGATGCTGCAAATTTGTTTCCATTAGTCGAGGAGACTAGGACCCAGGGGCACAGCCTTAGAATTAGAGGGGATCAATTTAAAACAGAAATGAGGAAACATTTCTTCAGCTAGAGAGTGGGAGCCTGTGGCATTCATTGCCACGGAGCACAGTGGAGGCTGGGACGTTAAATGTCTTCAAGGCCGAGGTTGATAAATTCTTGATCTCGCAAGGAATTAAGGGCTACGGGGAGAGTGCGAGTAAGTGGAATTGAAACACCCATCTGCCATGAATGAATGGCGGAGTGGACTCAATGGGTCGAATGGCCTTACTTCCACTCTTATGTCTTATGGTCTTATGGAAATTTCCTCCAATTAAAAATCAAGAATCCCTACAGTGTGGAAACAGGCCATTTGGCCCAACAAGTTCATACCGCCCCCTCAAAAGAGTATCCCACCCGACCCATTCTGCTACCCTATTACTTTACACTTCCCCTGACTAATGCATCTAACCTACACATCCCTGAACACTATGCGCAATTTAGCATGGCCAACTTACCTGGCCTGCACATCTTTGGACTGTGGGAGGAAACCAGAGCACTCGGAGGAAACCCTCGCGGATACAGGGAGAAAGTGCAAACTCCACACAGACAGTTGCTTGGGGCTGGAATCGAACCCAGGTCCGTGGCGCTGTGAGGCAGCATTGCTAACAAATGAGCCACCGTGCCGTATACTTTATTCCTTAGCTATCGACTGTATTACTCTCCCAAACAAGTGTCTGAGGCTCAGTCAGATTCTTTGCAACAGACAGAGAAAATGCTGGAGAAACGCAGCAGGTCTGGCAACATCTCTATGGATAGAAAGAGGGTTAATGTTTAGAGTCTGCCATGAATCTTCTTCAGAAGATTGAATGTGGGAGTCTGACCGGGGATGCACTGGAATAGTCATGCCTCGAGATAAAAAAGATCGGGATTTCAATAATTAGTAGACAAAGCAAGGGAAGGGGGGGGGGTCAGACGATTTTAGGACAATGGAAGCAGATGATCTTAAGAGGTGGTGTGTACATGTAACCAGTCGCTCATACAAATATGACAACAAAGTTGCAGAAACTCTGACAGAAGCAAAGTATTGCTGGAAATGTGAAACAAACATTGAAAATGCTGGAGAAACTAAATAGTTCTAGCAGCATCTACAGAGAGGTACCTGGTGTTACACCCCCAAGACAACTGCATTTATCTAGTTCTGCCCTTCCTAACAGTCCTGATTTGAATCACTATCTCTGGTGAAGATGCCATCTGCTTCAAAGCCAAAAGCTGCAGAATTCCTGTCACAAGCCTCTCCACCGCTCTTTCCTCCTTCAAGACACTCATAGAGTCATAGAGATGTAAAGTGCGGAAACAGACCTTCGGTCCATCTTGTCTATGTCAACCAGGTAGCCTAAATTAATCTAGTTCCCATTTGCCAGCATTTGCCCTATATCCCTCTAAACTCTTCCTATTCATATACCCATCCAAATGTCTTTGAATGTTGTAATTGTGCCAGCCTCCACCAATTCCTCTGGCAGGTTATTCCATAAACGCACCATCCTCTGCATGAAAAAGTTGCCCTTTAGGTCCCTTTTAAATATTTCCCCTCTCAACGTAAACCTATGCCCCCTTGTTCTGGACTCCCCTACCCTGGGAAAAAGACTTTGGCTATTTATCCTATCCATGCTCCTCATGATTTTATAAATCTCTATAAGGTCACCCCTCAGCCTCCGACATTCCAGGAAAATCAGCCCCAGTCTGTTCAGCCTCTCCCTACAACTCAAATCCTCCAACCCTGGCAACATCCTTGTAAATCTTTTCTGAACCTTTTTAAGTTCCACAACATTCTTACTGTAGGAGAGAGACCAGAATTGTACACAATATTCCAATGGCCCTTAACGTGCATTTCTTTAATCAGCTGACCTAATAATTTATGAGGCTCCATGTCATATTTTAGGATGACAATCCTGTGAAGCTCCTTGAGTTTTTTTCTATCTTGAAGATGCAATATAAATATGAGTTCTTCTGACAGCACAAACCAGGAACCCCTGTTATAGTTATCTATTTTGCAGATACAGCACAAGTTACCAAGATTCAAAAGAAGCAATAGTTTGAGTGATGCAACCAGGAACTCCACAATGTAAGTAATCTAATCTAATCCTTCTCGGAGGCTGGTGTGGCAAGGGACTAGATTTTGCCATCAGCAGTGAGAAAACAGTTCTCACTACAAACAAAGCTGGTCACACAGCTCAAACAATCTCTGTGACATGGTTTTCCACTTGCAATGGGCAGTTTAAATATGATGCCAATTCAATGGAGTCTGCAGGAACAGCAGGAACATGAATCAGGGTAAACAGCAAACCACATTAAAGTATTCTCACAAAATTAAAAGCATTGCGTATCCTTGATGACAAATTTATATTTTCATAGAGAAAAATAAATGATTATGATTGGATTAAGATAGATTGTGACATATCACAAATGTTTAAAAAAAAGCTTTTTTTGTCAAACTGAAGAAATTTGATACTTCAGAAAAAGTTTTGAGGGGGGAGGCAGTGAGGACATTTGACAATAATTATTCATTTTTCATGTCATTTAAAACCTAAAATGCAATTCATTCTACAAAGTCTAACCTTCCCAAGTACCTTCCCAAGTGCCTGTACAACTAAAGTGACCGAGCACAAGTGCAAATTGTTGTCAATTGATTCATTGCTTTGGGATTACGCTTGGTGACAGAAGTGGGGGTGGGGATGGGTGGGGTGGCTGAAGAACGCTCCCTCTGGAGGAACACAGTGGCAGCAACTTCTGTATTGCCACAATAATCTGTCCATGTATGGATTCCCAAAGTTGATATCAGCTTTACTGCACTCATGAAAGCAAATGCTGACTGTTTCGCTGTTATCACTGCATTGCAAAAATCAGGTCAATATTACGGGTGATCAATATTCCAACAGACATTTTGGAATTGATCCACTGACTTTGTGAAAGAAAAATTGGGCAGGATGCATCACAGCCAATCCATGACCGCCTTTTTTGAATTCCTGTCAAATACTCAGTATCACCCCCTTGATATTCTTCAGAGAAAATCTAGTTGAAGGAACAGGGTCTGTAGATCTAACAGTAAATGAAGTGAAAGGAAGATCAGATCATTTAATTACTGGGTCAGAAAGACACATCTAGAATGAACAGATGGAGTTTTACTCTTGAAATGTTTGGAAAGAAAAATAAGCATGACTAAGTAGCAGAAGTAGTTACTCAATATTCACATTTGCAAACATGCTGATGAATTCAAGCCCACAAACAAATTGTACGTAGTAAAAACAAAAGGCAGGCCAATTTTTAACCAAGTTATTTTGTTTAATAGACTACAAGATAGAGTAACAAATAGGGTCAAACAACGTGTTAGAAAATGATTGTCTATTTATATTTATTAGTAAGTGCAGTATATTACCCTGTGGTATTTAGTTACAAAGCAGAGACAAATAACCCTTGTCCTGGTATACACACTCTCTTGGAAGACTGCCAGTTTTGAATGAACTGTCAGACTTGCATCTGATTGCCAACAAAACTCAATTTATGTCAAGATAGTTTGTCTCCAAAGAATAGATTAGATTAGATTACATTACAGCGTGGAAACAGGCCCTTCGGCCCAACAAGTCCACACTGCCCCGCCGAAGCGCAACCCACCAATACCTCTACATTTACCCCTTACCTAACACTACGGGCAATTTAGCATGGCCAATTCACCTGACCTGCACATCTTTGGACTGTGGGAGGAAACCGGAGCACCCGAAGGAAACCCACGCAGACACGGGGAGAACGTGCAAACTCCACACAGTCAGTCGCCTGAGGCGGGAATTGAACCCGGGTCTCAGGCGCTGTGAGGCAGCAGTGCTAACCACTGTGTCACCGTGCCACCCTCAATAGTTAAGTGCTAAAGCAAATACAGTATCAGGAGAATAACACTGGGAAAACTGTTGCCCTACTTGAGCATTTTGTATTTGAATTTTCTACCCCGACTTCCTCCTGTCCTCAAAGTATTGGTGACTTGCACAGAGAGTTTTGTGGGAATTTTAGGTGCATGCAGGGTTGAGAAAGACACCTAAATTAACTTAAGTGCTCTTGATTTAGTACTGGAAAGTCAACCAAGATCCCTAACGTGACCACTAACTAGCACTTCCAGTCGGAGCTGAGCATAAACTAACTGAATTAAGACTTATTGTGATGCTCCCAATAGTCAAAAAGCCGAATGATACTTAGCCCTTGAAAATCCATGAGAAATGTGGTGCTGTTAGGGTGAGTAAAGTGCAGATTTGGGGGCATGAACCATTAACAAATGAATTTCTTCCAACTTCAAGAACTGTTGGAGTTTACTGCGATTGTACCAGAGACTGCAACTTTGCTGTAGCTGGAGCTGGTCAGTTCTCATCCACCAGGACTTCTGCCAGCCCTGCCTTCACTAGCTTCAACTTACTATAGACCCGAAAGAAAAGAGCAACATTGCTGAAGACACAAGTGCACTTCACAAGATTGTTTACAGTGGGCTTGGCAAAAAAAGATCAGTTGGTATAAGAAAAGTAGTTTAATGCAATAGAGTCGATCTCTCCTATTAATATTTCTTCTGTGAGACCTGTGAATGCTGTTCCACAGAAGTAGATGCTGCTGCATTGATACTGATGAAAACATCCACTCATTGTACTTTGATTTGCTGACCACATAAACTGCAAAGGGATAAGAGGTAACTGAGTGAGAGTAGATTCAATCATTCACATGATTTGATGAACAAGAATGGTACGATTGCTTATAGAGTCATAGAGTCATAACGAAGCACAGCATGGAAACAGACCCTTCGGTCCAACCTGTCCACGCCAAACAGCTATCCCAACCCAATCTAGTACCACCTGTCAGCACCCGGCCCATATCCCTCCAAACCCTTCCTATTCATATACCCATCCAAATGCCTCTTAAATGTTGCAATTGTACCAGCCTCCACCACATCCTCTGGCAGCTCATTCCATACACGTACCACCCTCTGCGTGAAAAAGTTGCCCCTTAGGTCTCTTTTATATCTTTCCCCTCTCACCCTAAACCTATGCCCTCTAGTTCTGGACTCCCCAACACCAGGGAAAAGACTTTGTCTATTTACCCTATCCAGGCCCCTCATAATTTTGTAAACCTCTAACGGTCACCCCTCAGCCTCTGACACTCCAGGGAAAACAGCCCCAGCCTGTTCAGCCTCTCCCTGTAGCTCAGATCCTCCAACCCTGGCAACATCCTTATAAATCTTTTCTGAACCCTTTCAAGTTTCACAACATCTTTCCGGTAGGAAGGAGACCAGAATTGCACGCAATATTCCAACAGTGGCCTAACCAATGTCCTGTACAGCCGCAACATGACCTCCCAACTCCTGTACTCAATACTCTGACCAATAAAGGAAAGCATATCAAACGCCTTCTTCACTATCCTATCAACCTGCGATTCCACTTTCAAGGAGCTATGAACCTGCACTCCAAGGTCTCTTTGTTCAGCAACACTCACTAGGACCTTACCATTAAGTGTATAAGTCCTGCTGAGATTTGCTTTCCCAAAATGCAGCACCTCGCATTTAACTGAATTAAACTCAATCTGCCACTTCTCAGCTCAATGGCCCATCTGGTCCAGATCCTGTTGTAATCTCAGGTAACCCTCTTCGCTGTCTACTACACCTCCAATTTTGGTGTCATCTGCAAACTTACTAACTGTACGTCTTTTGCTTGCATCCAAATCATTTATGTAAATGATAAAAAGTAGAGGGCCCAGCACCGATCCTTGTGGCACTCCACTGGTCACAGGTCTCCAGTCTGAAAAACAACCCTCCACCACCACCCTCTGTCTTCTACCTTTGAGCCAGTTCTGTATCCAAATGGCAAGTTCTCCCTGTATTCCATGAGATCTAACCTTGCTAATCAGTCTCCCATGGGGAACCTTGTCGAATGCCTTATTTTCAAAACAAGCTTCTAAAAATATGACTTTATGGCTGCTCGGGCTATGTTCATTGCAACTTCCAAAATGATTCTGTAAGAAATATAATTTATTTGATGTCTTTGAATTTGCCATTTATCATAATGACTGCAGTGAGTAAAAGAATACATTAGTCAAGTCTAAATTTCAACACATCTAAATTTCTGTTGCTGAAGGTGAAATGAACTACTTTAAGACAGTTAAAGGCTTAGGTCAATTAGAAGTTAATTGCTGTTGGCAAGTGAAGTTTACACCTGACATCAGCAGGTCAAAAGCAACCAGCTGTAAATTATTGACTTTCTTTTACTTTCATAATTTTAACACACTGAAATATGTTACATACAGTGTGACAGGAATGTGCAATATCTCTGGAAATTTGAAGAAGTTGTTCAAATTGAGTCAGTTGAAAAATATACAGGAAATTTGGAATCCTCATATAAATGGAGTGCCTGTGGGAGCTCCAAATAGTCAGATAACAGAAAATCAAGAGGAAATGTTAGAAGATGTAACTATCAACTATAATAATTGGAGGGATATAGAATTGTAGAAATGCAATTCAAGTGAACCATACCCAACTGTTGGGTAGGATTCACTTGAGTGGCAAAGATCCCATCCTCCAAGACTACAGTCCACACTTGTGCCAAGTAGTGTCTGCTCCCACGCTGCCCTCCTTGTCTCTGGGTCTTGTCTTCTTCTCAAGGTCACCTGTAGGATTTTAACTACTCACTGGCTTCGGCTGAGTTTTGAGCTTTTAGAGCCACATTGTCATCAGCTGGACTTCCTTTTTGCATTTGAGTGCAGGCCCTTGTGTGTGGGATGGGGCAGGGGAAATGCTGACAATAATTTGTGTTTACTTTAAGTTTTCTGATTCCTCATACATTAAAATTAATGATATCAAGATGAATTTTAGGGAACTTTAGTGTGATATTGTTAGACATAGCAGTGTTGATTGCAAATGTGACTGTCAATCATAACTGCTATGCCCTGGTTGAGGCGAAGAACTGGAGATAGAGAAGCTTGAACAGAGGCACCAGCAGGTTCAAGAACAGCTTCTTCCCAGCTATTATTAGACTGAAAAATTGACTCTTTAATTTCAAATAAACTGGATCTTTTCAATGTTGACCTTGCCTATTGCACGTCCAGTGCAGTGTAACCTGTTGCCTTACTCTGTCTAAGACATTCTTTTCGCCCTATGATCTGTCGGTCTGTGCTTACTATGATCTGCTTGTACAGCGAGCTCTTCTATAATGCGATGGTTGCATTCTTGTGCAAGCCCACGTTATAGAAAAATCATGCTTTAGAAACAGTGCTTAAAGTGTTGGCAATATTATTGCATGGTAGTTGATACGCATTTTAAAAGTTTGCATTTTAGAAACAGTGTCTTCAACTCGTCAATCACGTTACAGAGAATTTGCGCTAATGAAACTCATGTTATAGCAGAATGATCTGTATTGCTCACAGACAAAGCTTTTCACTGTACTTAGGTATAATAAATCAAATCAATCAAACAATCAGACATAATGTTGCTGGTGGTTGGCAAAATGGCAGCAGAGTAAGACGCTCCAGTCAGAGCTCCTCTGCTCACCAGTTCCTTTTCCTTTCTCTTTTTCTCCTCTTTGTAACATATTTTTTCCCACCTGCCACCGCTTCCCCTCCCCCAACTTTTGACTGTCCTGCCCTACCCTGCCTGGAGTCAAGGGAGATGGGTCGTGGCCAGAACCTGGGCTGGAGCTGAGCGAGGAGGTCAATTCACGGGCCAAGTCCTCTGGGGATAGTGGAGCATGACGGCCAATTCCCTGGGGGTAGTGGAGTGTGAGGGCCGAGACCCTGGGGGTGATAGAGCACAAAAGATGAGTCCCATGGAAGTGGTGGAGTGAGCAGGTTGATTCGTGGGTCGAGTCCTAAGGCAGTGGTGGGGTGAGCACGGGCCAATTCCTGATGCAGTGTCAGAATGGTCCAGAGCTGGAATGGCAGTGGGGCGAGTCCTGCACAGAGGCCAGTCCGTGGAAGCAACATGGCCTGATATTTTGTGCCCAGTGGCGTGGACTCATGATGGGAGAGGGACTGGAACTTATATACTATATGGTCACTTTTTATTATCATTCTGCACTTTACAAACTCTGTTTCCATGCTAACCTTTTTTTATTATTACTCGATAACAACATTTAAAGTATCCGTACCTAGGTACTCTGTACATTAGATGGATCCAAGAGGCGATATTACAAACTTTTCACTGCACTCATTCATTCCTTCATAAAGTAATATCATTTTCAAACAGTACTTCAAAATCACTGATCTTCATATTTAATTTAGGTATTTATTCAGTTTGATCAGCAACATAAACTTTAAGAACTATGTCCTGAATTATACTTTGCGCTGTTTTGTTTTTGTTAGTTTATGGGGTCAAATTAATTTTCAAGTGTTAAAATGGAGTCACACTGGAAACTAGTCTGGGAAGCATTATGCTAGTTTCAAGAGTTTATGTGTAGGAATATTGGGGAGTGTAACATTTTGTGTCATTAAACAAAACTCTAATTCAACTTCTGATGTAATTCTTCCGTCATGATTTTGGCATGCTACCAGCACTCCTTTTTCTATTTTGCTCGAGCACTAGTGTGGATTGTGCAGAAATAGGGAAGGGTAATTGATCATAAAAATTACATAAGAATAACATTACAATAGCTTCTCCTCTCCCCACCTTAAATTACATATTTCTCAGAGGTGGAGGAAATATTAAAAGTGTCAAGCCAAGATGTGCTGTCTTGATGAATGCATTCAACTAACCATCCCTTTATCTGGACATATTAAAAGCTTGAATGTTGTCAAACTCTCAAACACTACTGCTGTCACACAAGGCTGTTATTACATAAGAACATAAGAAATAGGAGCAGGAGAGGGCCCATCAAACCTGCTCTACCATTCAATAAGATAATGGCTGATCTTTTCATGGACTCAGCTCCATTTACCCATCTGCTCACTACAGCCCTTAATTCATTTATTGTTCAAAATCTATCTTTGCCTTTTTAAAACAGGAGGATACAATGTACTTTTCCCAGAATCTGAAATGATTAATAAAGCTACTACCTGCAAGGCAAAGGCTTTACAGTACTTTCAATGTGGAGAAGGTGGAAGATGCTACAGTGGCTATATATTTAAATCCTTGGGAAAGGACAGTTTCCTGTTTTTAAAATAAATTTTCTAACTTAAACAGTAACTGGTTTAATGAGAGGCATAAAATTCTCTAATCATTATTATTTTCCCACACCTGTTTTTACTTCCAACTACACAAGACACTTGGCAAATTCAGGTTAATGGTCTTAGGGCCATAAGTAAAAGGAACAGGAATAGGCTACTCTGTCCTCAAGCCTGTTCTGCCATCCAATAGAATTGGTGCAACCGTCCTCACATCGCTTTCCCCTGTAACCCTTGATTCACGAATTGATCAAGAATCTATTTATCTCAACCTTAAGAATACACAAGGCCCCCCCCCCAGCAGCTCTTTGTGGCAAGGAGTTCCAAAGACTCACAACCCACTGATAGGCGAAATTCCCCCTCATCTCTGTCTTAAGTTGGTCTCCCTTCATTCTGAGAGTATTCTGAGAGGAAACATCCCCTTAGCATTTACACTGTCAAGCCCCTTCAGAGTCCCACATTTCAATCAGACCACCTCTCATTCTCATGTAAAGCACTACTTCCATCACTTTAAACATTCATTCCCTCCATCAGCAATGCAATGGCAATATTATGTTTTATATATAAAACTCATTGCAGAAATTCACTAATATTCCTTTGCCAGCACTTTGCAAACATGAAGAACAAGGGCAGCAAACAGGACCTCTCCTTGCTCTAAGCCACACACCGTCCTGACTTGGAACTATATTACCATTCTGAAATAACTGCAGAGGCCAGTATTCTGTCAACAAGTCACCCTTTATTTCCTTGGGCACAGTACACCAGCTGTGGCCAGCCAGCTTGGAGTCAGTCTCCTGAACTGAGGAGATTCTAATCTCCCGGTTGTATTGGTCAACCAGGGCTTTCCTGATTGGGAACAAAAACAGAAGTTGCTGGAAAAGTTCATCAAGGGATTGAAAAGTATTGCAATTTGGCATTGGTTCAGGATCCAAAACATTAACTCTGATTTCCCTTCACAGATGCTGCCAGACCTGCTGATCTTTTCTAGCAACTTCTGTTTATGTTTCTGATTTACAGTATTCGTCTTTGGTTTTCTTTCTTGATTGGCCAAGGTTAACAACCCCAATCAGTTACCTCACAATCAACAACATCAACCTAGTTCCAATCACTACTCATTCCTTCATTGTCAGGGGGATCAAATTGCTGGAACTCCCTTCCCAATTGCATTGTGGGTGCAGGTACACCATATGCACTGCATTGGTTCAAGAAGATGGCTTACTAGCAACTCCTCAAAGATAATTAGGGATTGGCAACAAATTATATACCTGCTCATGAAAACCACATATCATAGGAAAAACGCCCTTTAACCAACACACAATGCAACATCCCTAGTAAGATCAAGGGACATATCACTTCATATCACTTCAACTAAAAATTAACTCCACTATCAATTTAAATCAGACATGTTGCATCTTTGTTAACCATGTCAGAGTATGAACAATATCTTCAATGGCTGCAGTTTATGGGAATTATTTGCCCCCCACATGCCAGGTTTTAACATTCAATTATTCTGCAGTCATCCTCCCACATCCGTGGTGAGAATTTATAGCTACACTGCTATTTAAATTTGCATCACAGAAGCACAAGCAGAAATTTGGAAAGAATCAAGTCATAGACATTTGAGTGGAGAAGCCCATGAAAGCCAAGTGACACCATGGTAAGCACATAGCAATAGGGTGGGTGAATAAGGGGAATGAAATATAATTTCTTTTTTTAAATGAAAGCTAGCTAAAGAATTTTAATTTGATCTACAGATAAACAAAAAATGAAAAACTACAGTTTGCAGAGCAGGTTATGTACCAGAACTGCATTTCATAGGAGTTGTTGCTCAGTGAGAGTGTCCCACATCTACAGGAACCATCTCTCCCATGAGCCACTCCAGTTCAGATTCATCGAACTAAAGCACAAGTTAGAAAACGAATAGAAAGGAAGGAGTTTCCAGATAGCTTCATCCAGAACATATGTTATATGTGTTTAGCAGGGATGCGAGTTGAAAAAGATGTCCTGCAGTGTAGCAGGTCTTATATGCACACCATCTGTGAGGACAAGGAGTAAGGGAGAATTGCCACAATGTAGATCAAAAATATCTGGGAGCAAAGAGAGGAGAGGCAACATTATGATTGATTCCAATTTAGAGGTTAAATATTCCACAACCTATGAGGAAAAACAGCAAGCGAACTGCAAACGAGTCAGTTTACCATCAGTGATTAAAAAATATTTATTAAAGGAAAAATCAGACAGAACATCTAGAAAACATGTTCAATATGTACAAAAAAATACAAAAATGAATAATGGGCATGAATGTCAATCGGAAAAATCTTGCTTTATTAAACTCATTAAATACTTGAAGCTACAATGGAGTGGATAAAGATAACATAGCAGATGTACATTGTCTAGATTTCAAAAAGAACTTGATAAATTGCAAGAAATAGGTAAATTAATGAGGTCAGAGCATATGGAGTCCCAGGAACAAAATAGATATCCAGCACAGTTCAAGGTAGAGAGTAGAAAATCGGGATAAAGGTAATTGAGATAAAAAGTTATTCAAGATGGAGTCTAGAACCACAAGCGCAATTTCTAAAATAAACTGAGAATAAAAATAGAAATGAGAGACATGGCTGTAAGATATCATGCACTGAAACATGATACAGGGAGTTTAGGAATGACAGAAAAGAAAGAAAATATCTGTTAGCTAAATGATGGTATTAGCACAATAGAGAGTGATGATCTAAGTTCAGCAAACCAAGATGTAGAACCAGTTGGGTAGAAATGAGAAAAAGACAAAGGCAAGAAGTTTCCAAATCAAGAAGTTAATTGTGGGAGTAGTGTATATGTACTGTAACAATAACCACAAAGGAAGAAATAACAAGAGCTTATCAGAATGAAAATCATGGGAGATTTTAATCTACATGTTGACTAGAAAAGTGAGATGAGTAAAGATACCTAAGATGAGAAGTCTATAGGATGCTTCAGGATAGTTTCCTAAATGTGGTGACCAGAGAGTTGACCAGGGACCAGGCTAATCTAGATCTGATATTGTATAATGAGATAAGGTTAACTCATAATCTCACAGTGAAAGCGACCATAGGTAACAATGACCATAATATGATCAAATTTTATATTCAGTTTGAGAGATAGTGGGTACAAGACTATTCTTTAAAGTTTAAATAAGGGCAATGATGAAGGCATGAAAATAAAGCTAGCTAAAGTGAACAGGAAAGTTAAGTTAAAGGATAGGTCACTAGGGATACAATAGTAGACATTTAAAAGGATAGTTGAGAATATACAAAATAGATACTTTCCAATAAATAACAAAAAAATTAATGGAGAGACCCACCATCCTTGTTGACTAGAAATGTTGAAAATAGAATCAAAGTTTAAAGAAAAGCACAAAATTGTGCATTGAAGGATGCAATGTCAGAAAAATGGACATAATATAAAAAATGCAAGAATGACTAGAAGATAACAGGAAAGAATGATTAGAATATAAGAGAGAGCTAGTTATAAATCTAAAAATAGATCATAAGAATTTCTATAAATATTTAAAGCTACAAGGGTTAACAAGTAAAAGTTAGTTCTATAGAAAGTCAGAATGGAAAATTAATAATGGGAAACGAGGTCATGGCAGATTAATTGAACATGTATTTTGCATCACTCTTTACTATAGAGGATAAAAGTAACATCCCAGAAGGACTGACAAATCCTTAATTGGAAGGGAGGGAGGAACTCAGTAAGATCACAATCTCAGAGAAATGCTACTGAGTAAGTTGTTGGAGCTGTGGGCTGACAAGTGACCATGTCCTGATGGACTTCATCCCAGGGACTTAAAAGAAGTGGCCAATGAAATAATTGATGCATGGGTTTAATTTTGCAAGTCTTCCTTGATTCAGGGAAGCTCCCATTAGATTGGAAGTTAGCAAATACAGCTCCATTATTCAAAACGAGGGAGACAGAAAGCAGGAAATCACAGGCTAGTTAGCCTAACACCTGTTATACGGACAATATTAGAAGCTATTGCTAAACAAGTTAGAGCAGGACATTTCAATATTCAAGGTAATCAGGCAGAGTCAAAGTGGTTTTGTGTAAGGGAAATTTGATCAATCTGCTGGAATTATTTAAGGAGGTAATACATGTTATTGATAAAGGGGTGGGTGCACTGTATTAAGATTTTGAGAAGGTGCTACATCAAATATTATTACAGAAAATAAAAGTTTATGGTTTATGGGTAGCATAGAAAATTGTTGCGCGAACAGTAATCACCGAGATGGGTCTTTTTCAGGTTGGCAAGCTGTAATCAATGGTGTGCAACATGGATCAGCGTTGGGACCTCAACAGTTTACAACTTATGTGAATGACTTAGATGAAGGGACGAAAGGTATGGTTATCAAATTTTCTGATAATATAAAGCTGGGGTAGGAAAAGAAGTTAAGGAAAGGACACAAGGTGGTTTCAAGAACATAGATAGAGCTAAATGAATGGGCAAAGCTATGGTAAATATGGGAAAATGTGAAATTGCTCATTTTGGCAGGACCAATAAAAATAGCATACTATCTAAGGAGTGAGAGGTTGCAGAGCTCTGAAATGCAGATGGATCTGGGTGTTCGATCACATGAATTGCAAAGAATTAGAATGCAGTTACATCAAATAATTAGAAACAAAAGCTAGAATGCCAACACTTATTGCGAGGGGAATTGAATACAAAAGAATGGAGGTTATGCTTCAGTAGTGAAACTGCATCTGGAGTACTGTGTCTAGTATTGGTTACTCTATTTAAAGAAGGATGTAAATGGCAGTGGAGGCAGTTCAGAGAAGGTTTATTAGACTAATACTTGGAATCAGAGGGTTGAGTTATGAGGAAACTTTAGAGAATCTACACTTGTCTCTGCTGAAGTTTAGAAGAGTAAGAGGTGTCTTGGTTGTGTGAAGACCATATCTTTTTTGTATTTTTTTTAAATTGTGGATCGGTATGAGAAATACCTGCTTTAAACACCAGTGCTTTAAAGGATTGCTGCATGTTTTGAAAAACAAGTAACCTGACACTTTCAGAAAGTATTGTCTAAATAGCTGTAATTGAAGTGGTTGCAGACAAATTGGAGCCAAGGGCTTGTGTACAGTGCTGCTGGGTGGCACCAAGACATTTATTGGTCTATAGACCAGTGACCAGTTATTAATGACAAAAGCCTTTTGCCTGCCAACAACCATGTGATTGGCTCTCAATAACTGAACAGCTAGGGGCTAGGAACAGATAGAGAAAAGTGCTTTGATCTCCACCAGCACAGAAACTATCTCTCTGTTCTCTGCAGTCAAATTTATTTTAAACCTCAAGGGAGCAGGTTAATCTCTCCTTTAGCAATTATTGTAAGTTGTGACTTTTAACTGATAAGTCAGAGATTTTTAATAACTGAACTAGCCATCCTGTGTCTCTTAAAAACCAGTGGAGCATCTAAAGAAAGACAAATGAAACTCAATGCTCTAACCAGCATAGGAGTCATTAAGATCATCTCAGCAACCCATGAACAGAAACCACTGAACTATCTCAAAATCTATCTCTGCCCGTAACTTACTTTCCCTTTATTTGTCTTTCCTCGTCTTTGTATATGTGGAAGTATATAAGGAGATGGCAATTTTAATTTGTAGTGTTGTATGCCGACAGTTTATAACTGTTTACCTGCAGCTAGGGGCTCAATACTCGGAATAAGTAGTAATCCTTGTTACAGAAACTTTCCTATGCTATCGATTTGGGTCTAAAAGCCCAGTACATCAGGGAATTTTGCACATATATTTAACAATCTTTAATTTTTTTGACAATTCTGTGAAATGCGGGCTTAGTTTCCAGTGAGCTACCCCAGTGAGTCATTACAAATGAAACATATAAAATCCTGAGGAGAGAATGTTTCCTCTTATTGGAGAATCTAGGATGAGAGTCACTGTTTTTAAAAAGCAGTTGTTACCTGTTTAAAACAGAAATCAGGTTTTTTTTCTCTTAAAATGTTGTGTGTTTTTGGAACATTTTCTTGAAAAGGCAGTGAAAGAGTCCTTGATAAATTTTAAGGCAGAAGTGGAGATATTCATATTAAACAAGAGGTTCAAATTTTAGCAGGGATAGGTGGGAATACGGACTGAGATTCCAATCAGCTTTTGTTTTAGATTCCTTACAGTATGGAATCAGGTCCTTCAGCACAACAAGTCCACCCTGATCCTCCAAAGAGTAACCCACCCCCTACATTTACTCCTGACTAATGCACCTAATACTACAATTTAGCATGGTCAATTCACCTGACCGGCACATCTTTGGATTGTGGGAGGAAACCGGTGCAAACCCACGCATACATGGGGAGAATATGCAAACTCCACACTGACAGTCACCTGAGGTGGGAATCAAACCCAGGTCCCTGGCGCTGTGAGGCAGCAGTGCTAACTACTGAGCCACTGTGCCGTCCTGTAATGTTCAGTCATGAATTTAGAGAACTGTAGAGCAGGCTCGAGGTACTTAACAGCCTGGTCTTGCATCGGAATCATGTACTTGTATGTTCATATTTGATTTAATTTATTTATTGTCATGTGTATCTTGTTAGAAAATACAGTGAAAAGTGATGTGTAGAGTAGCCATTCTCTGGCCTCATCTCAAAACACTGATAAGTAAATCAAAACATAGAATATAAAGGCAGAAAAGTGAAATAAAGAGAGTGTCCAACTCTACAGTCCTTCTTGTTAAGTGCTCCACCATGGGCCATGGGCCTGACAGCCAGGCATGAGACCCCTTCACCACATGCCACCGCTGGGATGAAAGTCACCCCTCTTTGGCACCATTTTGCCTTCACCAACGCTCTCACCACTGAGTCCTTGGAGCTGTCTGGTACCCCACTGACTCAAACTCGACTCCACCACTGCCACGAGTCCGTTTCGGGGACACGGCACTGATGCAGCCACTGCTGATGCCACAGAGTCTCATACTGGGCCCAAACTTGCCTCCGCCTGGGCCTCTACCTCCATGAATCAGTGCTGGAAGCACCAGGAACCTCCATGAATCAGCGCGAGGACTACATAGTTGATGCAGAAGCTGCCAGAAATCCAAAACCAGTTCCAATGCTACTGTCATAAGATCAGGCTGCTGGGCACAATCGAGTCCACTCTGCTGGGCCCACTCAAACCCACATTGCTTTGCCCACTCGAGTCCATGTTGTTGGGTTCAATCAAGTCCACACCGCTGGACACACTTGAGTACGTGCAGCTGGGCCCACTCAGGTCCACGATGCTGGGCCCCCTCAAGTCAGTGCCGCTGGGCCCACTCGAGTCTGCACTGTTGGGCCCATTCAAGTCCACGCTGCTGGGTCCACTCAAGTCTGCGCTGCCACGTCCACTCAAGTCCACACTGCCAGGTCCACTTGAGTCCATACTGCCAGGTCTACTCGAATACGCACTGCCAGGTCCACTCGAATCCATGCTGCTGGGCCTACTCGGGTCTGCACTGCCAGGCCTACTTGGGTTTGCACTGCCAGGCTTACACGAGTCCATGTTGCTGGGCCCACTTGCGTTCACGTTGCCAGGCCTACTCAAGTCTGCACTGCCAGGCCTCCATTAGTTCATGCTGCTGGGCTCACTCAAGTCCACGTTGCCAGGCTTAGTCAAGTCTGTACTGCTAGGCCTACTTGAATCCTCTGTCGATGCTGTCGCCACAGTGGAGATCTTCATCAAGAGGTAATTGGAAAAAAATAAAGGAGAAAGAAAAATGAGGGAAGAGAGAAAAAATACAAGAAATGAAAAGAAAACTGGGCGGAGTAGACAAGCCCCAGGGTCAGAAGACCGACTCCACTGCCATTTTACCGGAAATTTACATCAAGATAAAATTGTAAAGTTAGACATTACTAAGGATAGCAGTACAAGAAGTCATTAATAAACATTTAGATTCAGGCATATAATCAGATAATGAGATTGCATATTTCTCGTGAGATAAGATTACAAATAGTGCATATGAATTACAATTAGAAGTACATATCTCAAATCACCAAACGTAATAACACAGATATTGAGGCTATAAGAAAAAAAAGCAAATCAAGAACAACAATTTAGTTCAAAAGAAGATGAATCAAAAAGTAGAGAAGTTATGCTCAACTTATAACAAACCTTCAATAGATCGTACACTGTGTACAATGGTGGTCACCATCTTTTAATAAAGGATACAGAAGCATCAGAAAGAGTGGGGCATGATTTAAAAGGATGGGGCCTGAAATGTGAAGGGTCCCCTATCAGGAGAGGGTGAACAAGCTGCCAGTATTAAATAGTCACCAAGAAATCACAGCACAGTGGCTCAGTGGTGAGCACTGCTGCCTCACAATGCCAGGAACCCAGGTTTGATTTTACCCTGTCTGCTTGGAGTTTGTACATTTTTTTTGTGTCTGCGTCGATTTCCTCCAGATGCTTTAGTTTCCTCCCAGTCCCAAAAACTTTAAGTTCGATGAATTTGCCATGTTAAATTGCCCGTAATATCCAGGGATGTGCAGGCGAGGTGGATTAGCTATGGGAAATGCAAAGTTACAAGGATAGGGTGGGTGGGATGTTCTTCGGAGGGCCGGTGTGGACTTAATGGGTCAAATAGCATGTTTCCACACTGTATGGATTCTATGAAATTAAATATTCAGAATTCAGGAGGAAGTTCTAAAGATGCTGGGAATCTGGAAATTGCTACGGCAAGGAATGGTTGAGGTGAATAATGTTGGTGTACTTAATGGGAGAACGGGTGAGCAAATAAGAAAGAATGAAATTATCAGGAAGTGCTCTCATTCCTACCCTGGCTCATATCAGCTAAGTCCACAGCAATCATGGATCTTCCTGGCCTATGTGACTCAGTACAGCAACATGCTGATACATTAACAATTCCAGGTAGGAAACAGGCCTTCATTCCACTGCAAATCTTTTCAGAAACTGACAATCTTGCTGATTGCTATTTTATGCAAGTTCAGTCTGTTGATAGAATGGGACAACCCACATAAATCAGAAGAACTCAGGCTTGGTCCCTATTTCACAGAATTACAGAATAGTTAGTGCAGAAGAAGACAATTCAGCCCATAGGTCTGTACTGGCTGTCTGAACATTGTAACTTCATGCTAAACTCCTGCTTTTTCCCTGTAATTCTGCACTTTGATTCTATTTAAAGAAACCTGCAAGACCCTCTTGAATCCTTCATTTGAACCTACCACCATAAATTTCCAGACAGTACATTCCACAACGTAACTACCTACAATTTTTTTCTCAGCTGTCATTTGCTTCTTTTGCAAATCGCTTTACAACTGTGCCCTCTGGTTCTCAATCTGTTTGAAAGTAGGAAAAGTTCCTTCCTTTCCTCAGTGTTCAGACTGCTCAGGATTTTGCGAACTCTGATCTGATTTCCATTTAGCCTTCTCCTCTCCAAGGAAAACAGTCCCAATTTCTTCAATCTTGCCAAATAATTGAAGCTCTTCATCCCTGGAATGACTCTCATAACCTCTTCTTCATTCTCTCCAAAATATTCATATCTTTCCACTGGCGTAACACCCAGAACTGCATTTGACATTCCAGCTGAGGTCTAACCAATGTCTTATGTAAATTCAGCATAACGCCCTATTTGTGAAGCCAATACTTGTATGCTTTATTAATAGCTCTCTTCACCTGTCTTGTCACCTTTAATGATTTGTGTACATTTACACCCACGTTTCTCTGCTTCTAAAAACCCTCTAGCAGAGCAGTTTTTATTTTGTGCTGTTTCTCCACATTCTTTATGCCAAAATGCATGATCTCCCTCACAATTCTCTGTGCCCACTCCATGAACCTGTCAATGTCCTTTTGAAATTATACCTCTTGCCTTTCACAGTTTACAATTCTCCCAAGTTTTGTGTGCCTGCAAACTTTGAAACTATCCCCTACGTTTATATAAATTAGGAAATGCAAGCAACTGACCCCTGAGGAATTCCACTACAAAACTTGCAGCCCAAAAATTACCCATTAACCATTACACTCTGTTCTCTACCCCTCAGCCAATTTTATATCCATGCTGTGACTGTCCCTTTTACTCCATGAGCTATCATTTTCCTCACATGTCTATTGTGTAGCAATGTAACAATGACCTTTTAAAAGTCCATGTATGGCATATCAACAGACTTCCCCTTATCAGTCCTCTCTGTGACCTCTCCAAAAAACTCCAGCAATTTAGTTAGACGTGATTCTCCCTTAACAATTCACATTTTTCCACGTGATTACTAAGTCTACCCCACATAATTGCTTGTTGAAGTCTTTCTTCAAAGTGACTGAGATCAGTGGCAGCTGCACTGCAACTGAATCTGATCCCACTGGGCCAAGGACAGAGGGAAACGTCAATTCATCAGGGCTCCTGCAAATCAATGACTGTCCAGTGATTGCTGCTAGGTGTTGTGTGTGTGTTTCAAGCAAAGACCTCTGGTGTGATGGTCTCTGAGGTCAAATAGCTTGCAATGTGCAAAGACATTTTTTGTTATCTGCTGATGGCTGCCAATGACTGATGAACTGTAGCTGAGCACATGTGTCTTCAGAAGAGGGGAATTTAAATAGTAAATGGGCAGGAGATCTGATTAACACAGGTCTGCATTATAAATGGTTAAATTAGACAATGTATTCACCAATGACTTTTAAATGTCATTCTTCACTTTATGTAGTCTGAGACAAGGTCCTTTTCATCATGATCCTTTGTATATGAGCACAAAGCCGTGCACTTGTACATGATCCCTTCCTTTAGACTTTTGTCTAATTTTTAACAAACTCTACTACATCCAGTTTAATCCAATGTAATTAATATTCATTGTGATACAGGCAGATAATTCACACACAACATTAACTTGCTTTCTGCTTATTCATTGTACCTTGTGATTGCTGTCACAGATCTATTGGACATAACCACAATTATATTCATCCCTTTGAGACGTTTATTAACTCTTAAACTGACATCAAACCTCCAAGAAAGTTCAATCTCCTTAAACTGGTTGTGTTCTTCAGCTCAAATACTGTTACACTGAAATAAATATAACCATAATAAAGCAACTTAAACATCATGAACTAAATGTATGGCACAGTGGCTCAGTGGTTAGCACTGTTGTCTCACAATGCCAGGGTCCCAGATATGATTGCACCCTCTGTCTGGAATTTGTGTGGAATTTACACGTTGTCCCCATGTCTGCATGGGTTTGCTCTGGTTTCCTCCCATAGTCCAAAGATGTGTAGGTTAGGTGGAGTGGCCTTGCTAAATTGCCCCTAGTGTGCAGGGATGTGCAGGCTAAGTGGATTAACCATGGGAAATGCAGGGTTACAGGGATAGGGTGGGATGCTGTTTGGAGTGTTCATCTGAACTTGATGGGCCAAATGGCCTGCTTGCACGCTCGAAGGATTCTATGTATGTATAACATTGATACAAAACTACTACATCAAAACAAAAGCACAATTTAGGCACGTTCTTAAAGGAATAACTTTACCTGCATTCCCCTCTTGTCTTTTTCTGCTCTATTTTTATTGTCTCTATAGACTGAATGCCTCTTTATTGAAGGCATGGCTTTTTGATGGGGTATTAAACAAAGACCCAGTTTGTCTATTCCTCATATATTAAAACTCTCATGGCACTAACTGGAGATTGGCATTCTCAGGAAGGTTTAGCCAGCACTCTGTCCATAACCAGCTCCATCAAAACTAATTAATGTATTGGCCTGTGATCTAGCTATGAGCATAATAAATCACTGCACTTCAAAAATAACGCATTGTTAGGGAAGTCCCTTTGGAATATTTCTGGGAGGTTTGATAAAGTGCTTTAATTTTGTTTTCCTTCTCTCTGTCTTTTTTCATTTAACTCTTCTATTCATGCAAATATTTGAATTCTATTATACAAAGTTTAAAATGTCCTATTCTTCAGGTATTTTTATGCTGAGAGAAGTTGCTTTCTTTTGAAGATTGACACTGACTTGAAAGGGGATATGTACCTTTACAGGCCCAATCTGCTCAATCTTTCCTCATAAGACAATCTTTAATCCCAGGAATCAGACAAATTAAATATCTCTGCACTGATTCCAGTGCAAGTACATATTTTCTTAAGGAAAGAGATCAAAACAGATCATCTGGTGCAGTCTCACCAATGTCCTGTACGGTGCAAGGTTTTCATAATTTTACTGATCATCCATCTTGTAATAAAGGCCAACGTTTAATTTTTGTTCCTAATTACGTGCTGCACCAGCAAACTAACTATTTGTGATTCATATGGGGAGAAAAAGAGCCAATAATAGTTTCTTTGTGCATGCATATATGCAGTGGGGAAGAGGGATTGACAATTACAGCATTTAAAAGGCATCAGGATGGGTATATGAATAGGAAGTGTTTTGGTAAATGGGACTAGATTAGGTTACGATATCGGCTCGGCATGGACATGTTGGACCAAAGGGTCTGTTTCTGTGCTGTAAAACTCCATGACTCTGTAAATGTCCTGTACAGCCTCAACAGGACCTTCCAACTCCTAAATCAATAAAGGAAAGCTACCCAAATATCTTCTTCACTATCCTATCTACCTGCGACTCCACTTTCAAGGAACTATGAACCTGCACTCCAAGGTCTCTTTGTTCAGCAACACTCTCTAGGACTTTACCATTATGTGTATAAATCCTGCTCTGATTTGCTTTTCCAAAATGCAGCACCTTGCATTTATCTAAATTAAACTTCATCTGCCACTCCTCAGCCCATTGGCCCATCTGATCAAGATCCCATTGTAATCTGAGGTAAACTTCTTCACTGTCCACTACACCTCCATTTTTGGTGACATCTGCAAACTTACTAAATATATTGCTATGTTCACATCCAAAGCATTTATATAGATGACAAAAAGTAGTGGACCCAACATGGATCCATGTGGCACTCCATTGGTCACAGGTTTTCAGTCTGAAAAGCAACCTTCCATCACCATTCTCTGTCTTCGACCTTCAAGCCAGTTCTGTATCCAAATGGTTAGTTCTCCTCGTATTCCATGAGATTTAACTTTGCGAACCAGTCTCCCATGAGGAAACTTGTCGAATGCCTTACTAAAGTCCATACAGATCATGTTCACTGCTCTGCTATCATCAATCCTCTTTGTTACTTCTTCAAAAAACTCATTCAAGTTCATGAGACATGATTTCCCATACACAAAGCTATGCTGACTGTCCCGAATCAGTCCTTGGCCTTTCCAAATACATGTACGTCCTGTTCCTCAGGATTCCCTCCAACAACTTGTCCACCACCGACATAAGGCTCACCAGTCTATAGCTTCCTGGCTTTAGCTTACCACCTTTTTAAAGTAGTGGCGCCACATTAGCCAACCTCCAGTCTTCCGGCACCTCACCTGTCACTATCAATGATACAAATATTTCACCAAGAGATCCAGCAATTACTTCCCTAGCTTCCCACAGAGTTCTAGGGTACACCTGATCAGGTCCTGGGGATTTGTCCACTTTTATGCATTTCAAGACATCCAGCACTTCCTCCTCTGTAATATGGACATTTTTCAAGTGTTACCATCTATTTCTCCAATTTCTTCATCTTCCATGTCCTCCTCCACAATAAACACTGATGCAAAATAATCGTTATGTATCTTCCCCACCTCCTGTGGCTCCACACATAGTCTGCCTTGCTGATCTTTGAGGGGCCCAATTCTTTCCCTAGTTACCCTTTTGTCCTTAATGTTTAGCTTACCACTTTTTTAAAGTAGTGGCGCCACATGAGCCAACCTCAAGCTAGGGAAGTAATTGCTGGAGCTCTTGGTGAAATATTTGTAGAGTCTCTTTGGATTTTCCTTAAACCTATTTTCCAAAGCTCTCATGTCCCCTTTTTGCCCTCCTGATTTCCGTCTTGAGTATACTCCTACTGCCTTTATACTGTTGAAAGGATTCACTCAATCTATCCTGTCTTTACCTGTCATATGCTTCCTTCTTTTTCTTAACCAAAACCTCAATTTCTCTTGTCATCCAGCATTCCCTACACCTACCTGCCTTCCCTTTCACCATAACAGGAATATACTGTCTCTGGACTCTCATTATCTCATTTTTGAAGGCTTTCCATTTTCCAGCCATCCCTTTACCTGCAAGCAGAAATGTTGGAGATAGTGACGATATTACAATTAGATTTAATATCATTGTGGAAAAGACTAAAGATAAAACAGGAGTAAAAGTTCTAAGTGGAGGGAAGCAAACATTACAAGGCTGAGTGGCAATTTGATGAAAGAGAGCTAGAAAATAAGTGACCAATCAGTGGAAGGCATTCAAAAGTGAGTTTCAACAGCCACAGTGAACATGTGTGTTCACAAAGGAAAACGGGGTACTGCCAAATAAAGGACCCCCAGTTATCCACAAGCATAGAGTTTGATAGAGGTGAAAAAGAAAGGTTATGACAGTCATAAAACCATAATACTGGAGAAAGAGGAGTATAGAAAGTACAGGGTAAAGCCAAAATGGAATTTAAGAAAGCAAAGAGCGGAAATGAAAGAAATGTTGGTCGATAGATTCAAAGATGTTTTATCAGTACTATAAAAGCAAAAAGATTACATAAGAATATGGTAGGGCTTATCAGTGATGTAACTTGTACATGGATACAGACACATAGTTCTTCAAGCACCATTCACCTCTGCTTTCACAAAAGAGAGGGTGATGCAGACATTCTAACTAAAAGAGGAGTGAAAAATACCAGATACAAGAACCATAATATGGAAGGAAATACTGGAGGAACTAACATCCTTGGAGATTGATAGACTACTAGGGCCAGGTGGGGTGTGTTGAAATAAAAGGAAAATGGAGGAATTAGTAGATGATTTTTTACTTAGAAAGACACAGATTACTCTTAGATAGTCAGCATGGAAGCTTTGTTTTACTAATTAGTAACAAAGGGGATTGATGAGAATAGTGCAGTGGATTCTTGTAAAGCATTTAACAAGGTCCTACATGACAGATAGGTTTTTGTTTTTCTGACCAATGAAATTCAGGTAAATTTAATAAGTTGGAAGTAAATTAGTTGGAAGACAGGAATCAAAATGTAATGGTCAATGGATGATTGTATGAATAGAGAGTGGCTTGAAATGGCATTAAATAGGGCTCAGTACTGGTTGCTTTGCTGTTTGTTGTATAAATTTGCAGATGTCACAAAAATTGGGGATGTAAGGAAGGGGATAACAGGAGGATATTGAGAGGTCTAGATGCAATGAGAGGCATTAGAATGGGTATCCACAAATATTGAAGGTGGTCGGACAAAAATAGATAAAATGATAAAGGAAGCATTCTTGAATTAAACAAATGCACGATGACAAATGCACTGACATAATTCTGGAATTATGTAAAATGTTATTAAGGACAGAGCTAGAATTGTATGCACTGTTCTGGTAATCATATTTTAGGAAGAACATAGTGGGCTGTACAGTCATCGAGTCATACAGCATGGAAACAGACCCTTTGGTCCAACCAGTCCACGTCGACTATGTTCCCAAACTAAACTAATCTCAGTTACCTGTGCTTGGCCCATATCCCTCCAAACCTTTCCTATTCATGAACTTATCAAATTTCTCTTATATGTTGTAGATGCACCTGCAGTCACCACTTTCTCTGGCAGTCCATTCCACACTCTGTGTAAAAAGTTTGCCCCTCATGGCCTTTTTAAATCTTTCTCCTCTCACCTTAAAAATATGCCTCCTAGTTTTGAACTTCCCAACCCAAGTGAAAAGCCCCTTGTCATTCACATTGTCTATGCCATTCCTGATTTTATAAACGTCAATAAGGTCACCCCCTCAACCTGCTGTGAAAAATGTCCCAGCTTTTCCAGTCTATTTTTGTGTCTCAACACCCTGGTAAATCTTGACTAAACACTCTCCAGTTTAATAATATCCTTCCTATAGAAGGGTGTCTAGAACTGCATACAGTACTCCAGAAGAGGCCTCAACAACATCCTGTAGGACCTCAAAATGACGTTCTGAGTCCTATACTCAAAGGTCTGAGCAATGAAGGCAAGCATGCTAAATGCATTCTTAATCACCCTGTCTATCTGTGAGGTAAATTTCAAAGAATTATGTATATGAACCCCTAGGTCTCTCTGTTCTAAACCACTACCCAAGGCACTACCATTAATTGTATAATTGGTCTGGAAAGAGTGCAGAAAAGTTTTACAAGAATGTTGCATGGGCTTGAAAATTGCAACCAAGGGAAAGATTGGTTAAATTAATGTTGATTTCCTTAGAATAAAGGAGGCTGAGAAATGACAAAATAAAAGTGTCCTAAATATTGAAGGGTTTGAAAGGTCTGTTTCCCATAGCAGAGAGATCAATAATCAAGGGGCACAGATTTAAGACGATTGCTCGAAAAATTAGTGGGATATGAGAAAAACATTTTCAACAAAAGGTGGTGGCTGCTTTGAGTTTGCTGCCTGATTTCCAAATATTCAATTCATTTGAAAGCTATCTGGAAATGCACCTGAAGTACTGACAGACCAGGCTCACTGACAATGAGGTGAATGGCCTCTCTCTGTGCTTTTTTTTCATTGTATGGGGTTGTCAATGAATATTGTCTAAATAATATGTGTATCAAGAAAAAAGGACCAATTTTGGATAAATAAAGATGAGCTACAAAAAATCATGATCTGATTGAATCCCAGGTTCGATTCCAGCCTCGGGTGACTGTGTGGAGTTTGCACATTCTCCCCGTGTCTGTGTGGGTTTCCTCTGGGTGCTCTGGTTTCCTCCCACAGCCCAAAGATGTGCAGGTTAGGTGAATTGGCCATGCTAAATTGCCCATAGTGTTAGGTGCATTAGTGAGAGGGAAATGGGACTAGGTGGTTTACTCTTCGGAGGGTTGGTGTAGACATGTTGGGCCGTAAGGAATCTTAAAAATTCATGCAACTCAGTCAATTCCTATCCCATCAGTCTGTCTTGGCCATCAGTAAGTGATGTAGGTATCATCAACAGTGCTATCAAGCAGCATTTGCTTAGCAATACCTACTCAGTGACACTCAGTCTGGGTTCCAGCAGTAACCCTCAGCTGCTGACCTCATTACTTTTGGTTCAAATGTGCAGGAAAGAGCTCAGTTCCTGAGGTGAGGTGAGAGTAATGGCCCAAGGCCACATGTGACTGAGTGGGGCATCAAGGAGCCTGAGCATGACTGGATTCAATGAGAATCGGTGAGGGAGCCCTCGCTGGCTGGAGACATTCCTGATACATGGTGCCAAAGCTGTAAAAGTTTCAATGCTCCGAAAATGACTGAGTTTCCCCGAGTTTTGCATTACAAATATAACTTGAGGATAGTTGAAGAACGAGACATTTCCTAAAGCTTTGCATTCACACTCTTCAGGACATTTTGCAAGAATACAAATTGACAATTGTTATTTTTTTTCTACAGCAAAGGAAGTTAATGTTTGTCAGTATGGTGCTTTGTTCTGGATGGTTCAAGCTTCTTGGGTAATGTTGAAGCTGCACTCATTCAGGCAAGTCGGGAATATTTCATGACACTCCTGATTTGTGTCTTGTGGACAGGCTTTGGGAAACTAGCAGGTAAGTTACTCACTTCAGAATCCCTAGCCTTTGACGTGTTCTTGTCACGACTGCATTTATATGGCAAATTCAGTTCATTACAATTTACACACTGAGTCATCTAACTATTTGCTCTTTACCAGCAGGAAGGAGCTCCCTTAAATTGCCGAATGTACAGTGTGCCGTCCTGACTTAATAATATTATTATGCGTAACAGTGGATGAATAATTTGTTGCTTTTGATTTATCCGGATAAAGGAGATCTGTCGAATGTAGTCACCAAGGCAGCATTCCTTGCATTGACATATTTAATATTACCTTCACCTCTGAAAATCTGTGTCTTTTGGGAAGAAATAAAGCTATTGTCCTGTCATGTAATTTTTATGACCAATTCCCCTTCCCTATTTCTATCCAATCCACCCTAGTTCTCGAGCAAAATAAAGAAAGGAATGCTGACAGTATGTCAAGGGAATTAAATCAGAAATTGAATTAGATTTTTGTTCAATGACCCAAAGTATTGCTCTCTTCAAATTTGTACATATATAAGATCCTGCAACTAGCATAGTGCTTCTCAGGCTATTTTCCAATATGACCCCCTTTTAACATGTCTCCAGGCACCAACAAAAATCAACAGCAATAAACAAAGTGATATCATTGAATACATAATTATTGTAGATTGTGGTATTTTGTCAGATTTATAACAAATGGATCACATAAATACAAAAATCAAAGTATTTTGTAAAAATGTTATTTTACAATAACACGGTGGCACAGTGGTTAGCACTGCTGCCTCACAGCACCAGAGACCCGGGTTCAATTCCTGCCTCAGGCGATTGATTGTGTGGAATTTGCACATTCTCCCCGTGTCTGCATGGGTTTGCTCTGGTTTCCTCCCACAGTCCAAAAAAATGTGCAGGTTAGGTGAATTGGCTATGCTAAATTGCCCGTCGTGTTAGGTGTAGGGGAATGGGTCTGGGTGGGTGTGCTTCGCCGGGTCGGTGTGGACTTGTTGGGTAGAAGGGCCTGTTTCCACACTGTAAGTAATCTAATCTAATGTTCTCACCAGCAAGTAACTTAATCTGAGCTGCCTCAGGTTATAGTCCTTGGCTAGGAAGCCATGACATTGTTTTTTTCACGTTTGCAATCAAAATCACTGACCTATAGCAATATCACACCAGTATTCCCTGATATCCATCTTGGCATAATTGATTTAATGCCGGTTCATAGAGTCATAGAGATTTAGGATTTAGGTTTGATATCCAGACGTTTCATTACCTGGCGAGGTAACATCATCAGTGGCGACCTCCAAGCCACACATTATCCTCATTTGGAACAAAATCACCATTCCCAGTTCTGACAAGGTTCATGGAATCATAGAATCTCTACAGTGTGGAAGCAGACCATTCCGCCCATCAAATCCACACCAACCCTCCGAAGCACATCCCATCCATATTCACCCTTTTACCCTATCCCTGTAATCCTACATTTCCCATGGCTAATCCCACCCATCCTGCACACTGCTGGACACTATGAACAATTTAGCATGACCATTTTGCCTAACCTGCACACCTTTGGACTGTAGGGGGAAATTGGAGCACCCGGAAGAAACTCTTGCAAACATGGGAAGAACGTGCAAACTCTATACAGAAGATGGAATTGAACCCAGGTCCCTGGCACTGCAAGGCAGCAGTGCTAACAACTGAGCCATTATGCTGCCCTCATTGGATCACTGGACTCAAAACGTTAACTCTGTTTTTCTCTCTAGAGGAACTGTCAGACCTGAGTCTCTCCAGCAGTTTTTGTCACTGCGACAGGGTCAAAATGCTGGAATTCCTTTTCTAACAGTACCTATGCCACATGGACCGTGATGATTCAAGAAGGTAACTGACCATCGCTTTCACAATGGCAATTAAGGAGGGACAGCAAAAATAAATAAATGATGAACATTAGTCATGCCAGTAGTGCTCACATTCCAAGAATGAATAAGACAAAAAAAGCTAGGCAAAAGTGAGGACTGCATATTCTGGAAACTTTTGCCCAAAACATTGATTTTCCTGCTCCTTGGATGCTGCCTGACCAGACTGTACTTTTCCAGCACCATTCTGGTCTAAAGACAAAAAAAGCTGCCAGTGCACCAATTTGTCAAAATTCAAATGTTTAATTAATCAATCTTTAATCCAAATATATTTATATATATGCCTATTCCTTGATTTGAGGGTAATATTTATTCAGAGATGTGAGCCTCTCTCCATGGGACTGAACAGGTGAAGTTTCAATGCATCGGGCACATAGAGAATATGCCCCATGAGGTAGTGGAATCCAGAGTTCAAGATCTGCTTACCTTTTCTTTCCCTAACTGCCATCGATCTGCCTCATCATGAAAACATTGTTGTGACTCAAAGCGTGATGCACCCTTAAATGATCATCCTTTCCTGCCAGTCATTAACGCCAATGCTGTCATGGAAAGCTTCCAAATGCCTTTGAAGTTATTTTTTTTGCTTTCCTTTGGAATAATGGCCAAGTGAGTGTTGAGAAAACAGGAATTGTACGTTCTTCCAGACTAAAAATGATAAGGCACATGCACACTTGAAAATAAAGTATAATCTATTGAATATTAAATGCAATTCTGTACATTTTACAGAATGATAGCCCCACTATTGTAATCCCTCTGAAGACAACTGACTTTTAAAAAGAGATTTGAATACCAAATGGTTGACTCAATATTGAATGAATATTCATGTTTTAATAATTTTATAGTGACAAATCTAGATCAACAATCAGCTGAATATTACACAGTAGGTAACAAATACACTAAATTATGGAAAAGATATGCCCTTAATATCCTATGGGTGGCACGGTGGCACAGTGGCTAGCACTGCTGCCTCACAGCGCCAGAGACCCGGGTTCAATTCCCGACTCAGGCGACTGACTCTGTGGAGTTTGCACGTTCTCCCCATGTCTGCGTGGGTTTCCTCTGGGTGCTCCGGTTTCCTCCCACAGTCCAAAGATGTGCAGGTCAGGTGAATTGGCCATTCTAAATTGCCCGTAGTGTTAGGTAAAGGGGTAAATGTAGGGGAATGGGTGGGTTGCGCTTCAGCGGGTCGGTGTGGACTTGTTGGGCCGAAAGGCCTGTTTCCACACTGTAAGTAATCTAATCTAATGTCCAAAAATTCTCCACAGCATATTCTCAGCAGAATTGTGGCCGGTGCAGAAGCCAGTCTGAAGTTGTTCTCAGTTTCCCACAGGCTTGCTTCTCTCTATCTCACTGCATCATAGCATCCAATGTCCATGGAAAGTCAATTTCCTCAGTCTTCTGAGAATCCTCAGTGACTTTCAGCAGCAAAGTGCACTCAAGTGACTCCTTCTCATGACCAGAGTGTGAATCTTCAAGTGTCCTTACATTTCCACAGGTTCTATTTCTTCACCTTCTTGAGAAATTGTTCTGATGTGCATTCCATGTGGTGGCTAACAGAGAAACCTGTTTCCCTCGCTATTTGCAATAGCTAATTCCCTATTTCTCTCTTTGAGATTCTCTGTCTCCCTGAATTCAGGATCTCTCAGTATATTTGTATAAAGCCAGGACAGCTAATCTGCCTTTGCGTTTTGGTCTGAAAACTGGTACTTCGAGCATAATCGAAATGAATGAATGATTTTTATTGTCAAATATATCTAGGAAGATACAGTGTAAAATATTTTGCCGTCACAACCATTTTACAAAAAGATAAAAAGTTCATCTTCTGTTCAAATTAAGTCTCAAGCATGGCTCAGGACTTTTGCAAGATTTCTGCAAGGTATTCTAGGCCTCAAGGAGTCCCCACTCCAGGAACACCAATGGTAATGCCGAAGACCCAAAAGACCCCAGCTCTGCCGCCGCTGCTGTTTTTGCCAACACGGCCTACCACTGCGGAGAATCCCAATCAATGCCATCCACGCCGCAGCCACTGCCCTGCCAACACTGGTCAGGCCTTGAAGATGAAGAAAGAAAGACAAAAAGGAGACAGAAAAAAGGATGCAGTGGACGGACTCAGGAGCCCAAACACTACCAGACTCTGCTAGTGCTGCCATCTTAATCTGGGCTGACAAATGTGTTGCTGGAAAAGCGCAGCAGGTCAGGCAGCATCAACGGAGCAGGAAAATCGACATTTCGGGCATAAGCCCTTCTTCAAGAATAAGGAGGGTGTGCCAAGCAGGCTAAGATAAAAGGTAGGGAGGAGGGACTTGGTGGAGGGGCGTTGGGAATGCGATAGATGGAAGGAGGTTAAGGTGAGGGTGATAGGCCGGAGAGGGGGTGAGGGTGGAGAGGTCAGGAAGAAGATTGCAGGTCAAGAAGGCGGTGCTGAGTCCGAGGGTTGAGACTGAGAAAAGGTGGGGGGAGGGGAAATGAGGAAGCTGGAGAAATCTGCATTCATCCCGTGTGGTTGGAGGGTTCCTAGGCAGAAGATGAGGCGCACTTCCTCCAGGCGTCGTGTTGCCATGGTCTGGGGATGGAGGAGGCCAAGGACCTGCATGTCCTTGGTGGAGTGGGAGGGGAAGTTAAAGTGTTCAGCCACGGGGCGGTTGGGTTGGTTGGTGCGGGTGTCCCAGAGGTGTTAATACCACACCAACCAACCCAACCGCCCCGTGGCTGAACACTTTAACTCCCCCTCCCACTCCACCAAGGACATGCAGGTCCTTGGCCTCCTCCATCCCCAGACCATGGCAACATGACGGCTGGAGGAAGAGTGCCTCATCTTCCGCTTAGGAACCCTCCAACCACACAGGATGAATGTAGATTTCTCCACAGCTTCCTCATTTCCCCTCCCCCCACCTTTTCTCAGTCCCAATCCTCGGACTCAGCACCGCCCTCTTGACCTGCAATCTTCTTTCCGACCTCTCCGCACCCACCCCCTCTCAGGCCTATCACCCTCACCTTAACCTCCTTCCACCTATCACTTCCCAACGCCCCTCTCCCAAGTCTCTCCTCCCTACCTTTTATCTTAGCCTGCTTGGCACACCCTCCTCATTCCTGAAGAAAGGCTTATGCCTGAAACGTCGATTCTCCTGCTCCTTTGATGCTGCCTGACCTGCTGCGCTTTTCCAGCAATACATTTTTCAGCTCTGATCTCCAGCATCTGCAGTCCTCACTTTCTCCATCTTAATCTGGGCCCCAGTTCCCACAGTAACCAGGTCATATCAGTTTATTATTGAGAAGAACTAGCACCTTCAATTAAAAGAGACAATTTAAAACATAGCCATCTTATAAAACTTTGCACATGTGCACTTGTGAGAAGACATTCATTATTGTATTCTGATGTCACAAAATTAGTAAACCCAGCAGGGAGTTCTTAGTGGTGTCATGGTCAGTAATTTTCACTCACTTAAAGCCACCAAAGTAGATTCACTAAAACAAACTACAGATGCTAGAAATAAAACAAAACAGAAATTGTTGGAAAACTCAACAGCTGTGTCTGCATCTGTGGAGAGAAAGAAGAGTTAAATTTTGGGTCCAGTGAATAGCAACTGGGTTAACTGATCATTTATCTCATTGCTATTTGTGGGACTTTGCCTTCCACAAATTAGATGCCATGTTGTCCTCCTTGAGTCAGTGACGGTGTAAAATACTTAAAGGCTATAAAGAGCTTTGGAACATCCAGAGCTCATCAAAATTGCTATATAAATGCAAGTCTTTCATTTTTTATTGTCTTTCAAGGTACTGAAACTCACTATGGAAATGTTTTTTGCAGTCTGTTCTGTTTTGGTTGATGAGCACATCACTTAATGACTCCATGCGCTGAATTACAGCACCAGTAGACCTATTTAGTATTTCAGTTGGACCTTGCAAGAGCACCTGAAGCAGGAATTATATTTCAGTGCAGCCCACAATCAAATATGCAATCAAACAAGACTTATCAAAGTAAATCCTTGACAGATTACAGTTAGCTTATAAACCCATGTTCTCAAAGATCAGGTTGTTGCTGGGTTTGGATATCCAATTTTTAATTAGTTGAAACTCCAAAACCCCAAAACACAAATTTCTACACTAATTTTACAAATGCCTAGCCAGCAATGCTTACACCTGTTGAATTTTTTTTTAAAATGCTGCACTTCTTTCTGCAAACAATAGGTCATTTACGGGAAAGCAACAATCTCCTGATATTAGCATCAGACTATCAATCCAGCAACCAAGGTAATATTCCAGTGACCCCAGTTCAAATCCTGCCATGACAAGTGCTAGAATTTGAATTCAACAGAAATCTGAAATTAAGAGTTTAATGATAATTTTGGGTAAAAGCCCATCTGGTTCACTCATATCCTTCAGGGAATGAAATTGCCATCCTTACCTAGTCTGCCCTATGTGTGACTCCAGGCCCATAGCAATGTGGTCTACGCTTAACTGCAGTTAGGGTGGGTGATAAATGCCAACCTAGCTAGAGATACCCACATAGAACACAGAACTATACAGCACAGGAATCACCCCTTCTGCCCACAATTTTGTGCTGAACATGACACCAAATTAAATCAATCCTTCTGCCTGCCCCTGGTCAATATGCCTCCATTCCTTGTCTATTCATGTGCATTTCTATAGGCATTTTAAACATCCTATTGTAACTGTCTCCACCATCACCCATGGCAGTGCAATCCACATGCTGGAAATAAATTCAATGAAAAAAATTCAAAGGATCAGTCAATGCTGCAAGGTTTACATCATAATTCACCAGCAAGTCTTCAAAATATTTGCAATCTTGCTTTAAATCAAAATTTGCATATTATTATCTACGTTGTAGGGTTATTTTTAAGAATTTACCCCTGGGATATGACAGTCAGAGCATTTAATCATCATCTTCTGATATTCTGAGAAGGTGGTAATTCCTTTTGAACCACTGCAGTCCATGTGGTGAAATTGTATCAAGATAGGTAGAGAGGGAGGGTCGAATCTTACCTAGCCCAAAAAGGGGTGATTGTGGTTATTCAGTGTGAGTCATCTCAGCTCCAGGACATTTCTGCAGGAGTTCCTCCCAACGGTGTCCTAAACCCATCCATCTTCTGCTGTTTCATCAATAAGCATCCTTCCATTGCGAAGTCAGAATAACCACCGTTCTTTTGGTAAGGAGATCAGACCTGCACACAATACTATAGGTGTGGTCACACTAAGGCCCTGTCCAGTTGCAGCAAGCAACCCAGCACTCATCACTTCTGACTGAAGCTGGATGCAAATACTTATTTTACACTGAAGTGCTGGGCTACTCTATCATTGAGGGCGATAGTATTTGATTAGAATTGTCTGCCTTTTAGTCGTTTATTTATCCACCAGAACTCACTGGTTCTGGAATCACCTAGCTCTATCGATGAACCGAAGCTGTCACATATAACCCCTGGTAATGTAAATTTACTTTGTTATTTCAAAAATTGAAATGCATCATTTGACAACTTTTGTACAGAAGGAGGCCATTAGTCTATCATACCTGTAGGTCCCTAAAGAGCTACATACCTATCCCCAATCTCCAGCCCCATCTTCATATTCGTCTAAAATTATCAATTTCAAATGTATATCCAGCTCCCTTTCGAAACCTCCTATGGAATCTGCCTCCACCACTCTCCCAGGAAATGCATTTGACATCCTAACAATCCTCTGAGTAAAGAGTTTCTCCTCATTTCACTCCTAACTCTCTTGCTGGCAATCTTGAAGCTACAGCCCCTAATTACTGAACATGCCAATTACTAGAAACAGAATATCCTTCTTTACCCTGTCAAAATTGTTCATGATTTTGAACACCTCAGTAATGTCACCCTTTAATTTTCTCTGCTCCAAGGAGAAAAAGCCCAATTTCTGAAATCTTTCCCTGTATTTAAAATCCCTTTATCTTTCTAGTAAATCTCCTTTGAACTCTCTCTGGGTCTTTAACATCCTTCTTTAAGTAAGATGCCCAGAACCACATAACACATCAAAAGTGTTCTGATCAGTGATTGGTTGAGGTATAGCTTCATCTCTTTGCTTTTATACTCTACAAAGATCTTCCAAGTTTTCTTAAAACTGCTTCAACTTGCCTGGCCACCTTTAGAGGATATGCACTTGAACCTCAAAGTTCCTCTGCTCCTGTACTCCCCTCAATCTTCACCATTGAGCTTGTATTGTCTTTCTAATTGCAGGGCCATCCTTCTACAAAATAGCATTACCTCAGATTTCCCTCAATTGAATTTCATTTGCCAAGTTCCTGCCCATTTGGCCAAATTGTCAATGTCCATCTGAAGTTGCTCAGTATCATTCATAATTCACTATTCTCCCTTGCTTAATATTGTGTGCAAATTAAGAGATTTTGTCCTCAACACCCATATCAAAAATTCTTTCATATAAGTCAAAAACAGCAGGGGTGCCAATACTGATCCTTGGGAAACATCATGTTCAACTCATCTCCAATCTGATAAATGCCCATCTCTCCCTACTCTCTGTTTCTTATCTTTTAGCCAACTTCTAATCCAGGTTGCCAAGGATCCTTCATTCCCAAACATTTCTAATTTGCTAACCAACCTGCCACGTGACACTGCATCAAATGCTTTCTGAAAGTCCAGATATACAACATCCACAGCACTACCCTCATCCACTATAGGAACTAATTACTGCTGATGCTGTAATCTATATTGAAAACAAGAAATGCTGGAGATCACAGTGGGTTAGGCAGCATCAAAAGCTAAACACCAAGCAGGACATAGAGGGGAAATGATGGCATAGCGGTGATGTAACTTGATGAGGAATCTAGAGTCCCAGGTTAATGTGCTAGGAGCATAGATTCAAATCCCACCATGGAAGTTGGGATCCTTACTACCTGGTGCTGGATAATCCCAGTTAATTGATTGTAGCCATTACTTCAGGAAAAGATAGACAGAATTTCTGCATAAGCATGTAACTGGGATCTCTGCCACTTCTCAGATTGTCTTAGTAGTTGATCAGTCAGATCTCAGAGAAAGTTACCACTGATAGTATTTTCAGTGAAGAGCAGTGAAATATCATGATGTAGATAGGCTTGTTGTTCAGAAACCTGGATGAAATGCTAATGCCCAAATGTCCAGGAGATAAGATGAAGCAAGTCAATCAGTTACAGTCACATGATAAAAAGTGTCAAGATAAGGACGTCCACAGTCTGACAGCTCAAATTGGGTTCATATCTATAGTTTGCAGGCAACAACAATCTACTTACCTGGTGCAGTATCAGTAACAGAAGCATGGAACACTATTGAACTACCATTCATATCTTTCACACCTGGGTATTTATGATTATAATGCTTCAGGTCACTCTGTAGCTAATGTCAGAATGTTTCTTGTGCAGTTAAATTAAAAATGTTATCAAAATATTACTCGCATTGTCTTCTGTCTCTAATTTTCTTATTTGTTATCAGCTCTAATTTGGCATGCTATACATCTGTCACCCAATAATAGAAGACCAGATATTCCTTCCAACTAAATATTAGGAAGAGTAAAGCCATTGTCTTTAATGCCTGCTGCAGATTCCATTCTCCATATCCCAACTCTGTACATGACCTGGCAACTATTTAAGATAGTACCAGATTGTTCACAATCTTGATGTTGTATTTAGCACCTGAGGTGTGGTGACCCACAGTTAAACCACCACCACCACTCTCTCTCTCTCTCTCTCTCTCTCTCGAATGAAAGAGCAGCCATCTGGTCTGGCAATACTATGGAGACTTTACCTTTATCAGAGTTAGTCCTTGAGATGAACATCCAACCCACTTCATCACTAAGATTATCTCTTTCCATATCAGTAATAGCACCCAACTCCTCTGTTGCTGAAAGCCTTTATTTCATGCCTTTGTTATCTCAATGCCGGCCCTATATGTAACGACGTTTAGAAAAATACAAAATGATCTTGTGAAAACAGGTAAGATTCCGAGGGGAATTGACAGGGTGCAGACTGGGAAGATATTTCCTCTTGTGGGGGAGACTAGAATTGATGGACACACTTTAGGAAAACGGTGTCTCCGTTTTAAAATGCAGATGAGAAGAACATGTATTTCAACTCAAAGGATCAATAGTCTGTGGAACTCTCTTCCCTGGAATGTAGAAGAGGCTGGACCATTGAAGTGGATAGATTTTTGATATTCAAGGGAGTCAAGGCATTCTGGGAGTTATACAGGAAAGTGAAGTTAAAATCATAATCAAATTAGCGATCGTACTATTGAATGGTGGAGCTGGATCTTGGGGGCAAATAACCAATTCCTGTTCCTAATCCTGTTCTCACAAAAGACTGGACTATTCTAATGAGTTTCAGGCTAGCCTGCCAAATTCTACCCTCCTAAACTTAATTTCTTCTATCTTCCACAATTCACATCACAATTGAGCATGAGCAAGTGTCATTCACCTTTCATTTCTGTATGCACAGACATGGGTATCCAGCTCAGAAATGTCTCTATTTTAAAAGGACCTCCAATATTGTAAACATCTCTATGATCTTGTCCCTCTTCATCATTATAAGCTCCTGTAGTTCTACAAGCTGTCAAGATCTCTACATTCCTCCAATTCTGGTCTCTTGTACATCCTCGATTGCAAAGATACAATCTTGACAGCCAAGTCTTCCACTGCCTCAGCCTTAAACTTAGAAAACTCCTTCTTGAACCTCTTCACCTCTCTGTCTTGCTCTCTTTTCTGTCTATATATATAAATGCAAGCTCCTGTTGTCAGTCATACACTCAGTAAGTATGAGATAAATACTCAGTGTAACCCTTTGCTCTTCTAAATATCAAAGAACCATGGAATGACAATTGGGCAATTTGGTAAAGAGTGGTTCAATATATCTTCCCCCCTCAAATGACATCAGGCAGCCACGGAAGTGTGTCTGTATGAATATAAAAATGGGATAATGGAATATATAAGAAGTGAAAGACTGGAGTGTTAAATCATTTTTTTCAATGTTACAGCATGTCTGTCTCTATTTGACAGCAATGTCCTGTATTACCAACAAAAGCCGTAATATAAATCTTGAGCGAAACAGACAGAAGTTGCTCTCTCTCTAGACCGGAATAAAATAATTCAGGAATATAACATCATTAAATGGTGTGCAACAGGTGCAAATGCTACACTCCGCAGAAACTTTAACTGAAGTTGATGTTTTCCCAAGAATGTTTTTATTTTGTGTCTATATAAATTACCATTATGTGCAAACTAACTGTAACCTTGTCAATTTTACAGACTGCACTAAAATAGAAGAGTAATCAAAGTAGTTAATGATTTACAGCAGAATTTACAACTGTTGTGCAATTATCCAAATTGCAAAAGAAATCTAATATTGATTGATACATCATACATTTTTTGAAGAAATAAGCCTTTTAACTGAATAGTGAAAGCTACAGCACACAAAGACTTTTTTAAAAATGCCAAGACTACAATGGACTTACATTGTGGGTGGCACGGTGGCACAGTGGCTAGCACTGCTGCCTCACAGCGCCAGAGACCCAGGTTCAATTCCCGCCTCAGGCGACTCTCTGTGTGGAGTTTGCACATTCTGCCCGTGTCTGCGTGGGTTTCCTCCGAGTGCTCCGGTTTCCTCCCACAATCCAAAAATGTGCAGGTTAGGTGAATTGGCCATGCTAAATTGCCCATAGTGTTAGGTGAAGGGGTAAATGTAGGAGTATGGGTCTGGGTGGTATACGCTTCGGCGGGTCGGTGTGGACTTGTTGGGCCGAAGGGCCTGTTTCCACACTGTAAGTAATCTAATCTAATTTCTAAATGTTAAGAAAATGTTACTTTGATAAGCACATAGAACGTTAGGATTAAAAAAAATTGGATTACTACAGAAAATGTAATTTTGATCTACTCTCAAGATACATCACAGAGGGAGTGAGCAAATAGTAGTATGGCAGGAAGTGTGGACTGAGGGTAGAAACCTGCAGTCCCAGAGATGTTGGCGGTGGACATCAAAATTAAGTTCTCGATGGAAAGCATGACATTCCTGCCCCGTTACCAATCAGGCCCTGGTGACCGCTTAAGGGCCTATTCCACCTGGGCTGTAATTATTGCAGTCCCAGACAGGGCAAGAAAGATTCAGCTTCCCTGTCTGGTAAGCCAGTCTGTGCAGACTGCCTGTTGCAATGCGATGGGGGTCTCCCTCCATTTACATTAATCTGTGCACAAGTGAGGAACTAAACATAGGAGACTGACCAGGCCACCATAATGTACAATCTGAGAGTACACCCACCAATACTGGATCAATTACACACATTGTACAAATTTCTCAATGTTCCATTAGGATGGATACTGAAAAGGCTGAAAATATCAACTTTGAGGTGTTTGAAGATGAGGGAAAAGAAGAAAGTAGGAATTAAGGGCAATATATGGGATATTTTTCAATAAACCAAACCAGCAGGAAATTGAAGGCATGGGGGTCGCATGTCTGCCTTGTCTCTTCATTGAAGACAGTTATAGCAGGCCCCGTTAAAATGAACCTGTATGTTGTCAAAGATGAAATATCAGGGATAAGTGACCAAAAAGAATTTGTAGTGCTAGAAGTCTTGGGACAGCATGATAGCCAATGTCCCCACAGAGCTAGATTAATTGAATATACATCTGCAGAGATCATTTGAAGTGCTCTGTAATTTGGGGCATCACAGTTTAAAAATGATGTCGAGCCACACTACAGAAGTTGAAGAGAATAACAGCAACCCCAATGTGACGCAGATGAAGTGCTACCAGGAAAGATTTGAGTTGTCCAAGTCAATTTTAATTCTTTCACTATATAGGAAGGGGTTGCAAACCACAAGCTTAAACCCATTTCCTTGTATCTACCTTCACTGAGGATCTTCAGTGCTATAGGTAGAAGCTGAATTTTAGATGGTAATTTTTATCCAACATCAGGTAAAGTGTGCTAGATGCATATCTGACCCATCGTACAAGGTTGACCAATCCAACTTCAAATGTTTGCTTTTAGAACATAGAACATAGAACATAGAAGAATACAGCGCAGTACAGACCCTTTGGCCCTCGATGTTGCGCCGATCCAAGCCCACCTAACCTACACTAGCCCACTATCTTCCATATGCCTTTCCAATGCTCGTTTAAATGCCCATAAAGAGGGAGAGTCCACCACTGCTACTGGCAGGGTATTCCATGAACTCACGACTCGCTGAGTAAAGAATCTACCCCTAACATCTGTCCTATACCTACCACCCCTAAATTTAAAGCTATGCTCCCTCGTAATAGCTGACTCCATACGTGGAAAAAGGTTCTCATGGTCAACCCTATCTAAACTCCTAATCATCTTGTACACCTCTATCAAGTCACCCCAAACCTTCTTTTCTCCAATGAAAACAACCCCAAGTGCCTCAGCCTTTCCTCATACGATCTTCCTATCTTCCTAACTGCACTCCAAGATGAACCTTTACCATCAACAACTACCCTCTGTCTTCTTCCAGCCAGCCAATTCCTAATCCAAACCTCCTCTGCACCCGTTCCAGTGCCTCCACATCCTTCCTATAGTATGGCGACCAAAACTGCACACAATACTCCAGATGCGGCCGCACCAGAGTCTTATACAACTGCAACATGACCTCAGGGCTCCGGAACTCAATTCCTCTACCAATAAAAGCCAGTACGCCATATGCCTTCTTCACCGCACTATTTACCTGGGTGGCAATTTTCAGAGATCTGTGTACATGGACATCAAGATCCCTCTGCTCATCCACACTACCAAGTATCCGACCATTAGCCCAGTACCCCATCTTTTTGTTACTCATACCAAAGTGAATCATCTCACAATTACCTATATTGAACTCCATTTGCTACTTTTATGCCCAGCTCTGCAACTTATCTATATCCCGCTGTAACCTGACACATCCTTCCTCACTGTCAACAACTCCACCGACTTTCGTATCATCCGCAAACTTGCTCACCCAACCTTCTAGCCCCTCCTCCTGGTCATTTATAAAAATGACAAACAGCAATGGTCCCAAAACAGATCCTTGCGGAGCATCGCTAGTAACTGCACTCCAAGATGAACCTTTACCATCAACAACTACCCTCTGTCTTCTTCCAGCCAGCCAATTCCTAATCCAAACCTCCAACTCACCCTCAATGCCATACCTCCGTATTTTTTGCAGTAGCCTACCATGGGGAACCTTATCAAACGCCTTACTAAAATCCATATACACCACATCTACCGCTTTACCCTCGTCTACCTCCTTAGTCACCTTCTCAAACCTTCAATAAGGTTTGTGAGGCACGACCTGCCCTTCACAAAACCATGCTGACTATCCTTGATCACATTATTCCTATCCAGATGTTCATAAATCCTACCCCTTACAATTCTCTCTAAGACTTTGCCCACAACAGAAGTGAGAGTCACCGGCCTATAGTTACTAGGGTTATCCCTACTCCCCTTCTTGAACTAGGGAAACACATTTGCTAGCCTCCATTCTACTGGCAGTATTCCTGTAGACAACGAGGACATAAAAATCAAGGCCAATGGCTCTGCAATCTCCTCCCTTGCTTCCCAGAGAATCCTAGGATAAATGCCATCAGGCCCAGGGGACTTATCTATTTTCACCCTTTCCAGAATTTCCAACACCTCTTCCCTACATACCTCAAAGCCGTCCATTCTAATTAATTGTGACTCAATATTCACATCGGCAACAATGTTCTGTTCCTGAGTGAATACTGATGAAACGTATTCATTCCGTGTCTCCCCAATCTCTTCAGCCTCCACACGCAACTTCCCACTACTATCCTTGACTGGACCTATTCCTACCCTAGTCATTCTTTTATTCCTGACATACCTATAGAAAGCCTTAGGGTTTTCCCTAATCCTACCAACTAAGGACTTTTCATGTCCCCTCCTTGCTGCTCTTAGCTCTCTCTTCAGGTCCTTCCTGGCTACCTTATAACTCTCAATCGCCCCAATTGAACCTTCATGCCTCATCTTTATATAGGCCGCCGTCTTCCATTTAACAAGGGATTCCAATTCCTTATTAAACCACGGCTCCCTCACACGACCCTTTCCTCCCTGCCTGACGGGTACATACTTATCAAGGACACTCAATAGTTGCTCCTTGAACAAGTTCCACATATCAATTACGCCCTTGCCTTGAAGCTTACTTTTCCAAGCCACACATCCTAAGTCTTGCCTCACCGCATCATAATTTCCCTGCCCCCAGCTATAACTCTTGCCCTGTAGTGCACACTTATCCCTCTCCATCACTAGAGTAAAAGTCACCGAATTGTGGTCACTGTCCCCAAAGTGCTCACCTACATCTAATTCTAACACCTGGCCTGGTTCATTACCCAGAACCAAATCCAGTATGGCCTCACCTCTTGTTGGCCTATCTACATATAGTGTCAGGAAACCCTCCTGCACACATTGGACAAACAACGACCTATCTAACAAACTCGAGCTATAGCTTTCCCAGTCAATATCTGGAAAGTTAAAGTCCCCCATAACAACCACCCTATTACTTTCACTCTTCTCCTGAATCATCCTCGCAATCCTTTCTTCTACATCTCTAGGACTATTAGGAGGCCTGTAGAAAACTCCTAACAGGGTGACCTCACCTTTCCTATTCCTAACCTCAGCCCAAACTACCTCAGATGGCAAGTCTTCGTCCATCGTTCTTTCCACCGCTGTAATACTATCTTTGACAAGCAATGCCACACTTCCCCCTCTTTTACCCCCACCTCTGACCCTACTAAAACATTTAAACCGTGGAAACTGCAACAGCCAATCCTGTCCCTGTTCTACCCATGTCTCCGTAATAGCCACAACATCGAAATCCCAGGTACCAACCCACGCTGCAAGTTCACCTACCTTATTTCGTATACTTCTTGCATTGAAGTATACACACTTCAAGCCACTTTCCTGTTTACAGGCACCCTCCTTTGAGATTGATGCCATGTTCCTAACCTCCCTACACTCCAGGTCCTGCACCCTAAAGCTACAGTCTAGGTTCCCATGCCCCTGCAGAGTTAGTTTAAGCCCCCCCCAAGAGCACTAGCAAACCTCCCCCCAAGGATACTGGTGCCCCTCAGGTTCAGGTGTAGACCATCCTATTTATAGAGGTCCCACCTTCCCCAGAAAGAACCCCAGTTATCCAGATACCGGAATCCCTCCCTCCTACACCATCCCTGTAGCGACGCATTTAACTGTTCTCTCTCCCTATTCCTCGACTCTCTATCACGTGGCACCGGTAACAAACCAGAGACAACAACTCTGTTTGTTCTAACTCTGAGCTTCCAACCTAGCTCCCTGAAAGCCTGCCTAACATCCTCAGCCCTCCTCATACCTATGTCGTTGGTGCCAATGTGGACCACGACTTCGGGCTGCTCCCCCTCCCCCTTAAGGACCCAGAAAACACGATCAGCGACGTCACGTACCCTTGCACCTGGGAGGCAACATACCAAACGTGAGTCTCTCTCGCCCCCACAGAACCGCCTATCTGTGCCCTGAACTATCGAGTCAAAATACTGTTATCAGACTATCATTTACCACATCAACACACAACAGCCTCACCAACAGGTAGTAACATTTGCAGCTAAGCTTCATTTGGGAGCTGCTTTAATTCATTATACCACTCCCACTAACCTCCTTACTGCCACACACGCCTCCCAAACAAATTTCCAAGCTGTCTATGAATTCTGAAAGAATGCACCACCCACCACTCACCTTCCTTAAATTAAGATTGACTGGGATTAACCTACTGAACCTTAAATAGTGCAGTATAATGGGTAGAATCAGAATCTTGAGAGGAAATGTGCTATAAGGGGTTAAATTTTGTTTTGTGATATGCTAATTTAACACATAACATGTCAGTACAGGACATGGTACAGTGCCACGTGATTTTGTTGCCTCTTGTAGCCCTGTAGCAAGATGAAGCCACAGTTAACTATCTTGAATAACATTAGTGCTTTATCATATCCCAGAAAGCCTTGTTAATATTTTTTAACAGCATGAGACTAACAATATTATTGGTTGAACTTCAACATAATCTATTCTGATAGAATATTAGATTAGATTCCCTATAATGTGGAAACAGGCCCTTTGGCCCAACCAACAAAAGAGTAACCCACCCATGGGCAATTTAGCATAGCCAATTCACCTGACCTGAACATCTGTAGAAGGAAACCAGAGCACCTGGAGGAAACCCACACAGACATAGGGAGAATGTGCAAACTCCACACAGTCACACAAGGCTGGAAATGAACCTGGGACCCTAGTACTGTGAGGCAACAGTGCTAAGCACTGAGCCACCATGCTGCTGAGGGAGAAAATTTATTTGATAAGCTACAACAAGTGCTACTCTGATAATGCTAACTTTCCTCGGAGCACAGCATGCCATGGTCTGCTATCTGCATGTCCAATGTGGTGTTCTTCCTTGATCTCATTGCAATGATACTATGCAAACCAATGGTGATCCATAAATGTTATAAATAATGTGAGATCAAATTATTAATTCAAGATAATCCAAGGATGTTGATCAATACAGACATATCCATGAACATATAAACAAAGGAGTCAGAGTGTGCCGAATCTCCCCACTCAAATCTGCTCCATTAATGAAATGAAAACTTAAGTTAATGTAAATGAAAGTAAATCAGAAAAAATGCAGCATTCACTGCCCAGGGGTCATAGAATCATAGAGATGTACCCTTATGCCCATTTTTGAAAGCAAGCTCCACCAATGTATTTTAGACTTTGCAATGGTGCTTACTGTGACTGCTGCATGCATCTGAAGAAATCTCCTGACTGTACATTAATACAGCCAACCTACACTGAACCGTGATTCCCTCCTTTTGTTTGCCTCAACCCACATTCCATGAGGACTTGGAACAAAAAATGATGGACTGTGAGTAATGTAGATCTTGCAGATGCTCTTGAGATTGCAAGCTTACTTTTAGATCTCTTAGAGTTATTACATTTCAGTAGTATAAATTGTTTGTTTTGATTCATTTTTATAAATTCATGAGAAAGAAATGTTTGGAAAGATTTGGGGCAAGTGTAAGTAGGTGGGACTAGTTTCATTTGGAATTATGGTCAGCATAGGCTGGTTGGACTGTCTCCATGCAGTATGACTCTATGACCCTATGACTTACTCAGCATCTGAGATTGAGCAATGAGAAAAGATGCAATACTGGCTGAAATGCACTGAGTTTATTCCAATAATGTGTGAGGGCAAACTTTGCACAGTCTTTAGTATGCTCTCTACTGGCATTCAAACCAAACCAAACTCTCTAAAGGATAGTAAGGATTTGAAATTTGAAAAGTGAAGCAGTTGGACTGTTTGTCTGAGTGAAAGGGATCCACTTTAATGGACCAAATGGTCTTTTCTGATTTTTCTTTAATGTATGGCTGATAAAGCAACATTTTCAAGGTTATCAACACTTTCCTCCCATTGCACCAACTATTTACATCCAGTCATAAGGAAACATGAAGTACTATTGCTGACCTGCAGAAATAATGTACATCTCGACCTGTTATTTGCTGCCAACATATGACTTTCCAACTCGCTCAAATCTTTCCCTTTCTCAATTCATGCCAATTTCTAATTTTTTGCTGACTTTTTTAACAGTATGCACACAGATAAGCTTCTCAATATTTTGCTAAGTTGTATTTCTTTTTAGTTTTTGGATATAAAAATCTTGAAAGCTTGTCTCAATGGTATATCTAAATATCAAAACATTGTCAGTTCCCCTCTTAACCCCATATGATGCACTCCGGTTCAGAGTTATGCTCATTCAGCAATGGGCAGTCTTTCTGATTCCCAACTATTTAATAGCAGTGCTGAGCCATGCATCACCAGGGAATCAGCATTTGAGAAAAAAAATTCCTAGCCTAACTTTACAAGATGATGCCCAATGCTTGAATGTACAGATCATCATTTAAAAAAAAGGCATCGAGCAAGAGGCAGAGAAAGAAACATGTATTATAGCTGGCTCTTTCCCCTTCTGCCTAGCTTTCTCAGTCAGTTGCAAATTAGGAAGTCAGTTTTTCAGAGGTCTGTCTGTCCTTTGAGCTGACCTCAATGCTGACCTTGAAGCTGTAGAGTCCATTCAAAGATAAACAACATCAAATGTAGGCAACACTGATCAACCCAAGATATTTTATGCACTTTGAACTCTAAGAGAATGATAGTTGTCATTAACGGCCCATGCTATGCATTTCATCACACCAGGCAAGTTCAGAATTTTAACTTGTATCAAGAGAGCTCAAAGCTTCATGCACCCCAGCCTACTCCCCAACACCCATGTTTTATTTATAGGAGTTTAAGAACAAATTAGATAAAAATCAATGTTATGCAGTCATAAGCAGAGTCTTCTGGATATTAAACAAATAGGATATGGTTAAACAAAAGTTAAAAGAAATTTGAAATACATATATTGAAGATAGTAGTGAAATTAATCTCAAAGTTGTGTATAGTTGTAAGAAGGAGTGCAATTAGAACATAAAGTAATTAAAGTGTCTTAAGTATCATTCATCTTGCATGAATGATTTCACCACGTAAGCTAGCATCAGCCAGTTGGTAAATGTGAATTTGACCCAATTATAAAACAGAAAGGATATACACTGGACAAAGCCTGGATATTACTCCCCTCTTTAGTTGACGGACTTGAAGATAAATTAGAACCCCAACCTTCCCATCTCCCCACTTCCTCATACAGCCATTTCTGCTGAGTTACTGAGTTCAACCCGAACGGGGGAATCAAAGCTAGGGTTTATAATCAGGAAGTATCTATTACAACTTAAATAGCACACATGTGAAGTACGTTTGCTTTTTTTTTGTTTGTGGTTTAATATATAACATCTACTAAAAGAAGAAGCCTCCATTAAAACAATTGAGAAAGAAACTCGAAGACCTGAACAGACTTTGGTTTCTCTAAATGACACGTACAGGCCTTCTTTACCAGTTAATGTAAGACCATTGTATGCTTGACAGAAAACTCCAAGGGGTGAACTTGATGAACCTTTTTACTTGCGTATATAAACATCATATATTCCACCTTCAATGATAAACCCTATGTACTCATGTCATACAGCTTGCAAATCAACTGACTATGGAAATCAAATGGAGACTTTTTTTTAAACTCAGCCTATTCAGATATGCTATGACACTACTCTGGAGTAGGTACAACTTGAACCCAGACCTTCTCGACAAAGGTAGGGACAGTACCACTGCATCACAAGGGGTCTAAGAAACCCAACATAATATCTTGTCATTTGTCACAAAAGCACATGCCTGCAGTGCTATGCATGGTGATTCCTTGTTTTCAGTTTTCTCTCATTCTATCACTCCAGCAACGGGGAGCATGCATTTATGGCAAAAGGGGGCAAGTTCAAAGGAGATGAGTGGGACAGGTTTTTTACACATTGAATGGGAGCAGCCTGGAATGCACAGTCAGGGGTGGTGGTGGAAGCAGATAGGTTTGGAGTGTTTAAGAGACTTTGAGACAAGCACATGAATATGCAACGAATGGAAGAATATGGACCAAGGGCATGCAGTAGGTATTAGTTTAATTTGGCGTCATGTTCGGCACAAATTTGTGAGTTGAAGGACCCATTCCTTTGCTTTACAGTTCTCCTTGCCTCCTTTTGTGCCTCAGGTAAGTTGTCCTGACTCATGTTGAAACCATGTTAGTGTTTGCAAGCTCTTTGACCAAGTGGGGCTACACTTGTTCCTGATGATGAGCTTTTGCCTGAAACGTCAATTTTCCTGCTCCTCGGATGCTGCCTGACCTGCTGTGCTTTTCCAGCACCACTCTAATCTTCAGCATTTGCAGTCCTCACTTTCGCCAAGTGGGGCTACAGCCAAGCTCAATCTATCCAAATCCAGAAGGAGTTTCCAGAAAAGCACTGAAAAGCAACCTGGAACAGAGATACTTATTTTCCAGCCTAGAAGTCAATTGTTGAGCCATTATCACTGTCCTGCCTGAAGTTGGCTCACTCATCACCAGTCAGGGATTCAAGTTGGACTGTTCCTCATCAGTCATGGAACATTACAGCGCAGTACAGGCCCTTTGGCCCTCGATGTTGCGCGGACCTGTGAAACCGATCTGAAGCCCATCCATCCTACACTATTCTATTATCATCCATAGGAGAAAATGAGGACTGCAGATGCTTGAGATCAGAGTCGAGAGTGTGGTGCTGGAAAAGCACAGCAGATCAGGCAGCATCCAAGGAGCAGGAGAATCGATGTTTCAGGCAAAAGCCCTTCATCAGGAATTAGCCTCATTCCTAATCCACACTATCTAATCCACTGATCATCTTGTACACCTCTATTAAGTCACCTCTTAACCTTCTCTCTAATGAAAACAGCCTCAAGTCCCTCAGCCTTTCCTCATACAACCTTACCTCCATACAAGGCAACATCGTGGTAAATCTCCTCTGCACCCTTTCCAATGCTTCTACATTCTTCCTATAATGCGGCAACCAGAACTTTATGCAATATTCCAAGTGCAGCCACACCAGAGTTTTGTATAGCTGCAGCATGACCTCATAGCTCCGAAACTCAATCCCTCTACCAATAAAAGCTAACACACCGCACGCCTTCTTAACAACCCTGTCAACCTGGGTGGCAACTTTCAGGGATCTATGTACATGGACACCAAGAATCTTATCTGTTCACAACCAAGAATCTTATCATTAGCTCAGTATTAAGTATTCCTGTTACTCCTTCCAAAGTGAATCACCTCACACTTTTCCGCACTAAACTCCACTTGCCACCTCTCAGGTGGTTTGTGAGATGAGTGGTATGGATTTTGGATCAGTAGCTTATGCTGTTAGCTGTCAGTCTGCCTGGAGCAATAAAAATATGGTGGACAGCAGCTGGTCCATATTCACCTTGTGTTTCACCAAATCACAAGTTAATTATGCGTGGCAAAAGCTATTTTACCCTAATACATTCTATTGTATAAATCAACTGTTTCATAGAGTCATAGAGATGTACAGCATGGAAACAGACCTTCGGTCCAACCCATCCATGCCGAAACAGATATCCCAACTTAATCTAGTCCCACTTGCCAGCACCTGGCCCATATCCCTCTAAACCCTTCCTATTCATAAACCCATCCAAATGCCTCTTAAATGTTGCAATTGTACCAGTCTCCACCACTTCCTCTGGCAGCTCATTCCATACACATGCCACCCTCTGTGTGAAAACGTTGCCCCGTAGGTCTCTTTTATATCTTTCCCCTCTCACCCTAAACCTATGCCCTCTCGTTCTGGACTCCCCGACACCAGGGAAAAGACTTTGCCTATTTACCCTATCCATGCCCTTCATAGTTTTGTAAACCTCTATAAGGTCACCCCTCAGCCTCCGACGCTCCAGGGAAAACAGCCCCAGCTTGTTCAGCCTCTCCTTATAGCTCAAATCCTCCAACCCTGGCAACGTCCATCTAAATCTTTTCTGAACCCTTTCAAGTTGCACAACATCTTTCCGATAGGAAGGAGACCAGAATTGCATGCAATATTCCAACAGTGGCCTAACCAATGTCCCGTACAGTCGCAACATGACCTCCCAACTCCTGTACTCACTACTCTGACCAATAAAAGAAAGCATACCAAACGCCTTCTTCACTATCCTATCTACCTGCGATTGCACTTTCAAGGAGCTGTTCAGCTACACTTCCTAGGACCTTACCATTGAGTGTATACGTCCTGCTAAGTTTTGCTTTCCCAAAACGCAGCACCTCACATTTATCTGAATTAAACTCCATCTGCCACTTCTCAGCCCATTGGCCTATCTGGTCAAGAACAATAGACAATAGACAATAGGTGCAGGAGTAGGCCATTCTGCCCTTCGAGCCTGCACCACCATTCAATATGATCATGGCTGATCATCCTTAATCGTATCCTCTTCCTGCCTTATCTCCATAACCCTTGATTCCACTATCCTTGAGAGCTCTATCCAACTCCTTCTTAAATGAATCCAGAGACTGGGCCTCCACTGCCCTCTGGGGCAGAGCATTTCACACAGCCACCACTCTCTGGATGAAGAGGTTTCTCCTCATCTCTGTCCTAAATGGTCTACCCCATATTTTTAAGCTGTGTCCTCTGGTTCGGCACTCACCCATCAGCAGAAACATGTTTCCTGCTTCCAGAGTGTCCAATCCTTTAATAATCTTATATGTCTCAATCAGCTCCCCTCTCAGTCTTCTAAACTCAAGGGTAGGAGAAAGTGAGGACTGCAGATGCTGGAGATCAGAGCTGAAAATGTGTTGCTGGAAAAGCGCAGCAGGTCAGGCAGCATCCAAGGAGCTGGAGAATCGACGTTTCGGGCATGAGCCCTTCTTCAGGAATTCCTGAAGAAGGGCTCACACGCAAAACGTCGATTCTCTGGCTCCTTGGATGCTGCCTGACCTGCTGCACTTTTCCAGCAACACATTTTCAGCTCTAAACTCAAGGGTATACAAGCCCAGTTGCTCCAGTCTTTCAGCGTAAGGTAGTCCCGCCATTCCAGGAATTGACCTCGTGAACCTACGCTGCATTCCCTCAATAGTCAGAATGTCTTTCCTCAAATTTGGAGACCAGAACTGCACACAATACTCCAGGTGTGGTCTCACCAGGGCCCTGTACAGCTGCAGAAGAACCTCTTTGCTTCTATAGTCAATCTCTCTTGTTATGAAGGCCAGCATGCTATTAGCCTTCTTCACTACCTGCTGTACCTGCATGCTTACCTTCATTGACTGGTGTACAAGAACACCCAGATCTCTTTGTACTGCCCCTTTACCTAAATTGGTAGTACCATTACTACCATTTAGGTAGTAATCTGCCTTCCTATTCTTGCCACCAAGAATTTATCCACATTAAACTGCATTTGCCATGCATCTGACTACTCACCTAACCTGTCCAGGTCACCCTGTAATCTCCTAACATCCTCCTCACATTTCACCCTGCCACCCAGCTTAGTATCATCAGCAAATTTGCTAATGTTATTACTAATACCATCTTCTATATCATTAATATATATTGTAAAAAGTTTTTTGTAATCTGTGGTAACCCTCTTCGACTACACCTCCAATTTTGGTGTCATCTGCAAACTTACTAACTGTACCTCTTATGATCGCATCCAAATCATTTATCTAAATGACAAAAAGTAGAGCACCCAACACCGATCCTTGTGGCACTCCACTGGTCACAGGCCTCCAGTCTGAAAAACAACCCTCCACCAAGTCTCGAAATTTTTTACCTTCATTACTTAGAAGCCCATTCTACAGAAAAATTTGTTCCTCTTCCATACCACTAGCACTGGCAAGGCAGTCTCCTATGATTATACAGTCATTGAAGTTGGAGAAGCATCAATAGCAATGATAGTGACATGCGCTATCACAGTGCAAATTTAATTATCACTGTTGATACAATAACTTTCTTCTTCTGCAGTTTAAGATCCCCTGAAATCTCCAATTCAAGAAGAATAATTGACTGTTCTGCTACACTTTGCATCAGCATCTGGATGTGGCACATCACCTGCTCTCTCTCCTGCCAGCTAACGTCTGCAACATTTGTGAGATGCACGAACACCCACCCGTCATGCTGTGCCTTGGAAACACACATCAACCTGTGCAGGACGAGCGCAATATTTAGCAATCACTGCACCCAGAAAAGCAAGTAACCTCAGCAAATTCTTTTCCCAAATGAGCCCAGAGGTAACATTCCTTAAAGTTTATTATCCGTCATCTTAATCTTGTGTCTACCCAGATTATAAACCCATTGGACATGCACAACCTCAGCACAGTTTAATACCACAATCATTAACTTTTATAACTGATAATTATATGGCTGTAAAATATTGTTTGTTTCCAATAAATCCTGGTAAATGAACAAGCCATGAAGATAAACTAGATTTGAAATTCTCCTTAAAGGAGCACCAGCATCAGGAGTTTCAGAGTTGCTAGTTTTGTTTTAAGAAATGAGGGTCTGTTCAGGGTATTGAATGCCACGATGATCACCTATAGTCTGATCTGACTCTCAGCTCTCGCCTCTAACCTCCTCTGTCTCCATTTTTGTCAATACTATTTGAGCTATTTATTTTCTGAAAGTTACTGTCTTGTTTCCGTTAAATGTTTTCAAATCAATTGCTTTATATACTCTCCTGTCCTCTTTCAATTGAGCTATGACACAGGGGCTCCACTCTTGCCTCAGAGTCATAAGATTGCGCAGTTCAAGTGACACTCAGAGATTTTAAGAACACAAAATCTATTCTGACACCTAAGCGCAGTGCTGAAGGAGTGGCAAACTGAAAGAGAATCTGTCTGCTTATAAGACGTGTATGATTACTCAGTGGAATATTTTCTGTAGAAGACCAAGGAGGTTATCCCCAGTCGCTTGCTCAACACGGAGACTTCCGTCATTATCACAAAATCAGATTTTCTAGACAATACCAGATTGTGGGACTTTACCGTGCACACATTGGTTACCATGTTTCCTGCAGTAGAATGGTGAATACACTTCAAAAGAGTTTATTAGTTGTCCTGAAATGACAGGTGCTATATAAATACATAGCTTGTTTTCTTCTTTCATTAACCAATAAAACAAAGGTTTATCTGTCTTCTATTCTCAACTGTATCTGCCCCCAGGATTTTCTGAACCTTATTATTTTTTCTGTGATTAAAAACCTTGACATCTTCCCTGGATTCTCAATTTTTAAAAAATTGTGAAAATTATCTAATTCCAGGCTGGAATGTCAGATTGACAGTCACTTGAATTTGCAAGGAGCTATGTTTAAAAATATAAGAATTCATCAAATTTGGGACACTGTTACCACATCACAATAATAACTTGCTTCACTCTAAAGTTGATATTAATCACTTCATTGGCGGCACTGTTGCTGATCCCAAGATGGCTAACAGGACTGTAGTGAAGGAAGGCAAGTGTCAGTGATCTCCCTTTCATTTCTTCTCTTTATTTTGAATTAGAATTACAACTCTGTTCAATATCATGACAGACACACTTGTGAACTTTGATCATTTCCCATCTGAAACCATCTGAGTACAGGAGATAGAGACTACAGTCACAGGTGAATTCTATATCACCCTGGGTATGATTGTCTGAATCAGGCTTTAATCCTAATGTCCTGGCAGACTGTAACATTGAAACCCCAGACAAATGCAACAAAAAACTTCATTAGAAAGACAGACTACAACAAGACTCTATAAGAGCAGTGCAGAAGCCAATTCGATTCACTCCACATAATATAAGTGATTGCTGGAGGCACTGGATACTGCAAAGGCTATGGGCCCTGACAAAATTCACAGTGCAGAAGACATGTGCCCTAGACTTGCTGCACTGCTCGCCAAGCTGTTGCAGCACAGCTACAACACAGGCATCTACCTGACAATATGGACAATTTCCTCGGTAGGTCCTGCACATGAAATGCAGGACATATTATAGGAGGTGGAAGGTCATGCCATGGCTCTCAAGACATTGGATAGGTCAATTTTGGAATATTGTGTGAATTCTGATGTCCTTCCTATCAAAAAGATGTTGTGAAACTTGAAAGGGTTCAGAAAAGATTTACAAGGATGTTGCCAAGGTTGGAGGATTTGAACTATAGGGAGAGGCTAAATAGACTGGAGCTGTTTTCCCTGGAGCACTGGAGGCTCAGGGGTGGAAGGCTGCGCTGACATTGGATGCAGTCCAAAGGAAGTTTACAGGAATGTTCCCGGGGATGAAGGTTCATTATATGAGGAACAGTTAAGACTCTGGGTCTGTACGCGATGGAGTTTAGAAGGATAAGAGGGAATATGATTGAAACTTAAAGAACACTGAGAGGGTTGGTATAGAGTGCACATGGAAAAGATGTATCCACTAGTAGGAAAGACTAGAACCCAAGGGCACAGCCTCAGAGTGAAGGGATGAGTCTTTAGAACTGAGAATGAGAAGGAATGTCTTCAGCCAGAGGGTGGTGACTCTATTCAACTCATTGCCAGCGAGGGCTGTGGAGGCCAAGCTACTGAACATATTTAGGACAGAGATAGGTTTTTGATTAGTGCAGGGATCAAGGGTTAGAGCAAGAAGGAAGAAGAATGGGGTCAACAACATAGCAGCTTTGTTTGAATGGTGGAGCAGGCTAGATGAGCTGAGTGGCCTAATTCGGCTCCCATATCTTATGGTCTTATAACCACTGCTGCTTTCTGTTTATTCACTTGAACTGTAATAAAGGATATACCTACACAAGGTAAAATTTCCAATTACACAACAGTTAATTTCCAATGGCATTGCTGATGGACAGAAATAACTCTCTTCATTGGAACTGACGTTGCTTATCTTCATTTTTTTCTTGTTTGCACTCTCTTCTAAATGGCTGTGATGTTCTGAATATTTTTTGCATTCCTTCCTTTCCTGTCACTTCATTTATCTGTTCCTTCTTTTCTGGCACATGTTAGCAATGGCTCAATAGGTAGAAATTCAGTTTCTCAGTCAAAAAACTTTAGCGGGAACACAGAAATGAAGCTGAAACTTCCATGCAGTACTGAGTAAGTGCTGCATTGTTGGAGGTCCTCTCTTTCAGATGATGTACTAAACCACAGTCCTATCTGTCTCTATTTAGAAGAAAGGAGCTCTGGTGTGTCAGAAAATATTCCTCCTTCTTTCCACGTGAAGAAAATCTGGTCACTATCGCAATGCTGTTCGCAGTGGGAGTTTAGCATGCCCAGACTGGCTACAACATTTCCGACAAGAGTGATTACTGTTCAGAAGTGTTTATTTGGCTGTAAAATGCCTTGAGGTGCATAGTGGTCATGAAAAGCACTTTTCTTATATGTAAGTCTTTCTTTCATATTTGTCATAATACTGAATTGGTTAAGTCTGCTTGACTTGGCTCACATGATCAACTCACTATCAGTTATTAAAACAGTAATTCAAGCAGAGCAGCGGTAGATAGCCTTTTGTTATGCAAGGGGTTGAAAGATTATCAGTAGTGGGAAGGAATGTGGATTTGATGTTACAACCACATCAGCCATGATCTTATTGAATGGCCAAGTAGGCTCGCAGGCTCATAGACATTTGCAGCACAAAAGGAGCCTGCAAATTTGACTCTTCATTGGTCACCAAAGTTCTAACTGCACTAACCGCATTTTCTGGCTTGGTTCAAAACCATGGGGATGACGACATTGTAAGTGGATATTGAAATATTTAAATCTATGCCCTCTGGATATTGACACTTCTACTAGTGGAAGAAGTCCTCTGTCTATCCTTATCCACGCCCATCATAATCTTGCACCTCTACCAGGTCCCCTCTAGCAAGAATGGGAAAGAGAGAAGGGAGGATATAATTAGCTCAGTATGAAAAAAAGAATAAAATAGTCTTGTTATACATGGACTGTCTTGTATGCACTTTTCCAACACCATCTTGCTGGTCCAGGATGGTTTTGGGTTTTTGGATGAATAGAGGTGTGAGTAGCCAAGAACAAGGTTAATGAGAAACAACCACACAAACTGCTGGAAAAGCTCAGCAGGTCCGGCAGGATCTGTGAAGAGAAATCAGAGTTAATGTTTCAGGTCCAGTGACCCTTCCTCAGAACTGATGGTGGCTAGGAAAATGTGGGTACTTATGTAATAGATAGAGTGGGGGGAGGGTGAAAAGAAGAAACAATAGGTGCGGATAGAGCCCAAAGAGAGAGAAAAACTATTTAAAATTTTAAAATTGAGACATTGCTTAACTTAACTGACATTAGAACATGACCCAGGCAGATTTCTCCAATTACTTGCATTTCCAGACAGGATACTTCCAATTCATTAAGCCCTTGGCAAGGAGGGATAAACGGGCTCCTGATCTTTATTCATCCACTCTATCGCAACAAGGTTAATTCAAAAACCATCCCTTACCTTGACAGTATCTTTCCCCCAGATGCAACTGAACTTATGTTTTTCAACACAAAGTGAATTTATTCATTACTAAACATGAGAAGAAATAAAAATGTCAAACACATACACGCAGATTAGAAATAAGGCATAATACAGACTAGAAAGAAGTAAAAAGTTGAACTTTTTTAAAAAATATATGGATTGGTCTTTGAGTCTTCCATGATGAGTAGATGGTCAAACATTGTGGCCATTCGAGTTGATGTTATCAGCAGTGTTAATGTTGGTAGCTGAACAGACAATTTTGAAACTCTTGGCTCTATAGGTTCACTGAAATTCCTTTGACTTGGTTCTTCTTAACTGTGGGTAACTAGCAACACTTAGAATGAGAAAAATGATTTTCCTTTGTTTTTACCTGTACTGCAGGGATTTAATGGTGATTCTCAAAGCTATGGCCTTCACAGCACATCCATATACTAGGATTTCAGGCTACTAATACACACCGACCAGAGTTGAAGCTCACTTTGAAATCTAACTTTTATATAAAACACAAACATGTTTATAGATGGTCTTCTGCTGAGAACAGATTGAGGATTCAGCCTCTTATTATCTTACTTCTTAGTCTTACTGATAGGACATTCTTGGGTTTTCAATTTGCTACAATTACATTTCCTTGTTGTGGTTCTGTTTACAGTGCCACTATAAATGCCGGAGGAAACATCACAGAAGCGCTTCACAGGAGGCTCCCAAGCACTGAGCATGTCACCTAGACAGGGGACAAAACGTCTGCAACATAAATTCCCAGCTCGGCGAACAGAACCACAACAACGAGCACCCAAGCTACAAATCTTCTCACAAACTTTGAATTACATTTCCTAAGTAATTATTATGTGCAGGATCTAAACGCAATAGATTTCCTGAGTCTGCACATACATTGCATAGTTCACATACCCTAAATTTCTCATCACTGAATTGCTGTGAGGAAAATTCCCATTGAGACAATTCATAATGAGAAAACATAAAGCAGTGGAACATGTTAGCACATAGCCCTGGTGCAACCAATTGCCTATTTAAAATGGTTGTTGAGTATTTGGCACGGTGGCCCAGTGGTTAGCACTGCTGCCTCACAGCGCCTGTAGACCCGGGTTCAATTCCCGACTCAGGCGACTGACTGTGTGGAGTTTGCACATTCTCCCCGTGTCTGCGTGGGTTTCCTCCGGGTGCTCCGGTTTCCTCCCACAGTCCAAAGATGTGTGGGTCAGGTGAATTGGCCATGCTAAATTGCCCGTAGTGTTAGGTTAAAGGGGTAAAGGTAGGGGTATGGGTGGGTTGCGCTTCGGCGGGTCGGTGTGGACTTGTTGGGCCGAAGGGCCTGTTTCCACACTGTAAGTAATCTAATCTAATTTACATAGCGGGTTAAGGTTGGAAAATGTCTTTTGTGAATGTAAAATGATCAAAGTCCTGTTTAAATGTAGCAAATGTCAAAGATAAATAAACATATCCAGCGCCAATAGAAAATAGTTAGTGTGTGCCTGAGATCTTTTGATAATTTTAGGCAGCAGGTGAACTTATTTTTAAAGAGTAAGTTATGGAGGATGCTATAAGGCAGAATGCGAACAAATTAAACTGTGAACTGTTCATAACAAAACCATCAATCCATTTAGTAAATAAACACCAATTGTTATGACAAATATGCAATTACTTCCCTGCTGTGCCAGGAAAGTAGTTTTGAAATGGAAGCTTACCCACTCTTTTGGAATGACATAAATATCTCCTAACTTTCCTGAGAAAACACTGCCTATTCAGTAAAATGTTTTGAACAATACAACAGACACCACAGTTTCCATCACTGATTATGACTGTTGTTTTTCTGGCCTTTCCATATATTGCCGGTCCCTTAGACTGTAAGACATCAGAGTGGAAGTAGGCCATTTAGCCCATCAAGTCTGCACTATCATTCAATGAGTTAATGGTGATGGTCCTCAACTCCACTTTTCTGCCTTTTTCTATAATCCTTGATTCTCTTATTGATTAAAAATTTGTCAATCTCAGCCTTGAACGTACTTAACAACCTATCCTCAACAGTGCTCTGTGGTAAATAATTACACAGATTCACTACCCTATGAGAGAAGAAATTCTTTCTTGTCTCTGTCTTAATTGGCAACCTTTATTCAGAAATCATGCTCTCTGATCAGAGACTTCCCCCACAAGAGGAAACAACCTTTCCACATTTTCCCTGACCAGAATCTTATATGACCCAGTAACCTTTCATTCTTCAAAACTCCAATCAGCACAGACCCAAACGACACAACCTCCACTCTTAAGACAGTCCCTCCACACATGGGGCCAGTGAAGATTCTCTGGTCTGCTTCCAATGTCAGGATATCTTTCCTGAGGATCCCACAACTGTTCATACTATTCGAGCTGTGGTCCAACATGTGTCACATAAAGTTTTAGCAAAGACTCCTATTTTCTAAACTACGTTTCCTTTAAAATTAAGGCCTATAATCTATTTGCCATCCCTATACCTACCAAATTTGGATTCTAGCTTTCAGTGATTCATGGACGAGGGCTCCCAATTCTTCCTATGCTATAATTTACTACAACCTTGCTCCATTTAATCCATATTCAGCTCCTTTACTCTTCCTGCCAGAGTACATCACTTTTAAAAATCAACTTATATCACACATCCTCCACTTCCCCTTTATCTATCCTCCTTGATATCTCCCCGGCCCATATTCCTCCAAACCCTTCCTTTTCATATACCTATCCAGATGCCTTTTAAATGTTGCAATTGTACCAGCCTCTGCCACTTCTTCTGGCAGCTCATTCCATACACGTACCACCCTCTGTGTGAACATGTTGCCCCTTAGGTCTCTTTTATATTTTTCCCCTCTCACCCTAAACCTATGCCCTCTAGTTCTGGACTCCCCCATCACAGGGAAAAGACTTTGTCTATTTACCCTATCCATGCCCCTCATGATTTTATAAACCCCTCAGCCTCCAATTCTCCAGGGAAAACAGCCCCAGCCTATTCAACCTCTCCCTGTAGCTCAATCCTCCAACCCTGGCAACATCCTTGTAAATCTTTCCTGAACCCTTTCAAGTTTCACAACATCCTTCCGAGAGGAAGGAGACCAGAATTGCACGCAATATTCCAAAAGTGGACTAACCAATGTCATGCCGCAACATGACCTCACAACTCCTGTACTCAATACTCTGACCAATAAAGGAAAGCATACCAAATGCCTTCTTCACTATCCTATCTCCCTGCAACTCTACTTTCAAGGAGCTATGAACCTGCACTCCAAGGTCTCTTTGTTCAGCAACAATACCCAAGAACTTACCATTAAGTATATAAGTCCTGTTAAGATTTGCCTTCCCAAAATGCAGCACCTTGCATTTATCTAAAATGAACTCCATCTGCCACTCCTCAGTCCATTGGCCCATCTGATCAAAATCCCATTGTAATCCAAGGGATTACGATTCTTCACTGTCCAGTACACCTCCAATTTTGGTGTCATCTGCAAACTTACTAACTATACCTCTTATGCTCACATCCAAATCATTTATATAAATGATGAAAAGTAGAAGACCCAACACCGATCCTCATGGCACTCCATTGGTCACAGGCCTCAAGTCTGAAAAGCAACTCTCTATGACCACCCTCTGTCTTCTACCTTTGAGCCAGTTCTGTATCCAAATGGCTTTCTTTGTGTGCAGTTGACATTTGGAATTTTATGGATAGCTAGCCCTGAGCTGGATTGGTCACGACTACAGCTAAAAATGAAGGGTGAAAAGGAAGATGTGAATCCGAAAGAAAGAGAAACAAAAAAATATGATGGGTGTTGTGAGGTAAGCTTGATTCCATTCCATGAGTTGGGCTGAAAGCAATCAGCTGGCAAGGACACTTGTTGGGAACACCTCAGTTGCTGTTCTTCTCACAGTGAAACTGTAACTCGATACAGAACCCAACGTCATGAGAACCAATTGGCAAACTGAATGAGTCCATACCGCCTCGAGTCCCCTAAAGAAAATGAGCCACTCTTAAACCTTGTACCATTGTTTGTCACACAAAAAAAAAGCACGGCTGTCTTCATAGGATTAAAGGGTTAATGATGAAATGCAGAATGCCCCCACATTACTCAAGTTACACTGGCCACTGCAAAATATCAACTCTAAGTGCCACTACAGCCCGAGCAGCCTTTGTCCAAACAGGTGTCAACTTTCCCTTAAAAGCATCTTCCTTTAAAAAGACACAGTTATCAGGTGACTCAGAACAGGGGCCCAACCCCTTCCATTAGGCATGCTCAGTGACCTGCATGAATGCCAAACAATAGCCAGATGTCACTGATAGTTAAACCGGTGACTGGTTTAATTCCAGCAGCCCAACGGCTGGGATCACAATGCTACTCAGCAATCACAAAACTGGCAAAATGCTGATGACTTCAAAAAATAAAGAACTGAGTAGAACAGTGCAAAAGGCTATCAATGAGCCAGCACATTACATACTGGATAAGTGACTGACAACAGTATAGCGGTTTTGCAAAAACCACACCATTAAAACATAAACTGTCCAAGGTCATTTCTCCCCACTGCTGACTCAATCTATTTAGTGGAGCAATGCAAAGATAAAATTATTATGCTGAACCAAGACTGGCAATTGCACTGAAATGATCTCTGCACATTTAATTTAAATTCTCCCCAGCCAATAGATACAAGCTGCCAGTTTTACTACTCACCCGTTGTCCCACTGATCATTCCATCTTTATTGTCTTGTCATTGGGTTTGTCAAAGGCTGAAATATTACCAAAGACATAAGATTTGCAACGTGAGCCAGTTCCAAAATGGGGGTCAGTGGGCCAACAAGATATAAAGGATTCAAGCAGATTTGCTTTATAAAATCCTGCCTAAGGGATCCCAAAAATATTGTACCTCAAAAGCAAGCTGTGGTTGTTGGCCACGCCTCTGAGACAGAAACTTCCAGTTGATGTTTTACTCCAGGACTTGACAGCCAAGGAAGGTGTGCTTATAAAGTGGTCACAGAGTTTAATTATTAATCTATAAATCATTCTAATATATGCCAATGGCAGGTGGCAAGAATGGGAGAGATCCTGGTCAGCCACATGGTAGAAAGATAATTGCAGCCTTTACCGTCATTGTCCAGAGCGCAACAAGCATGGAAAGTGCCTACTGTCACAGCAACTTGGACTAATAACCCTGAGGTCTATATAATAACCTCAAGAGTCTAATGAAAATTGGGGCAACTTGAGGATTTTGAATTCAGTTTATATTCGTCTGCATTGCCATAAGAGGTTTAATAGGGAAAGAATGAAACTTATTCTGCTCTCACTTGATCCCAGTTCTATGTCAACATGAATAACTACCCTCTTCACTTCTCCAGGAAGCTTTTCAGGAGTTTAAGAATAACACTTGCTATTATTATCACAGCAGTGAAGGTTAGTAAGTGCCAGCCTTACCACTGACACCAACATCCCAAGCACAAATAAATATCTAAAAGTCATGACATTTAAACATATGAACTTGCCAGAAATTACATAAGCAGGTGCAAAGGCAGAAATGTAGATCTTGATTTTCAGGAGCAGATTGCAAACGTCGGGCTATTGAGAGCTTGGGAGTGATGATCAAGATATGCTGGATCACTAGCACAATTTCAAAAGCCTGAGAGTTAATTACCTGCCTGGCTTTCAGCCAGATGCTGACAAACTCCCATTTATTGCACATCTTTGGTTACTCTGCAAAATTAGTGTTTCACTAATGGTCTCACAATGCTGCAAAAAGGAACGTCCACAATTTTCAGCCACAGACAATGGAACAGTAGCAATTTTTGTCCTTAAGTCAGAATGTTGTATGACTGAGAGAGCAGATTCAAACTGATGGTGTTCCTACAATCTCACAGAGCTCTTGGTCATTCTACTGGTGGAGGGTGCAGTGCTAGGATTGGCTGCCAAAATATAATTGGTGGGTTTCTACCAAAGTGGAGTCACAGGTAGATAGGATAGTGAAGAAGGCGTTTGATGTGCCTTCCTTTATTGGTCAGAGTATTGAGTACAGGAGTTGGGAGGTCATGTTGTTGCTGTACAGGACATTGGTTAGGCCACTGTTAGAGTATTGTATGCAATTCTGGTCTCCTTCCTATCGGAAAGATGTTGTGAAACTTGAAAGGGTTCATAAAAGATTTACAAGGATGTTGCGAGGGTTGGAAGATTTGAGCTATAGGGAGACGCTGAACAGGTGGGGGCTGTTTTCCCTGGAGCGTTGGAGGCTGAGGGGTGACCTTATAGAGGTTTACAAAATTATGAGGGGCATGGATAGGGATGAATAGGCAAAGTCTTTTCCCTGTGGTCGGGGAGTCCAGAACTAGAGGGCATAGGTTTAGGGCGAGAGGGGAAAGATATAAAAGAGACCTAAGGGGCAATTTTTTCACACAGAGGGTGGTACGTGTGTGGAATGAGCTGCCAGAAGAAGTGGTGGAGGCTGGACCAATTGCAACATTTAAGAGGCATTTGGATGGGTATATGAATAGGAAGGGTTTGGAGGGATTTGAGCCGGGCGCTGGCAAGTGGGACTAGATTGGGTTGGGATACCTGGTCAGCATGGACAGGTTGGACCGAAGGGTCTGTTTCCAAGCTGTACATCTCTTTCACTCTGACTTTATAACACCCTGTAGCAAGTGCATAATATTGTGACTGTCTTGAATAGGCTCCCCAAGAGCTTTGGAACCTTAATATCAGCTCTAAATTCGGGTCCTGAGATTGCACGTAAACATGGGGTGTGGGCATGGCTGGCTGAATCAGCATTTAATGCCCAACCCTATACCCTCGAGAAGGTGCTGGTGAGCTGCCTCCTTGAACCTCTGTAGTGCATTTGGTGTTGGTAGATTCACAATGCTGTTAAGGAGGGAACTCCAGGATTCTGACCCAGCAGCACTGAAGGAAAGGCGGTATGTTTTCAAACCTGGCTGGTGCCTTCAACTTACCACGAGACAAACAGGGAAGCTATTTTATCCCACACAACACCCCAATTAGCTGTTTTGCTGCTTGCTGTGAAATTGTGGGCTCCAATCACAGGGTTAACAGTTTGAGAGCCTCAGCAGCTCCTTTGGAAAAGGTGGGCAAAGCTGAGCAGGCCCAAGATTCCCTGGGCTTTTCATCATGGAGATCCCTCTTTGCTGAGATTGTTCTTTGATGGTCAGGGCCCCACCTGAGTTTGACAATGGTCTCTGAGACTCCATGCGTATAGAATCATGGAATCGCTATCCAGTACAGGCAAGTCACTCGGCCCATCGAGTCCACACCGACCCTCCAAAGATCAGACCATATAGACCCAACCCACTACCCTATCCCTGGAACCCTGCATTTCCCATGGCCAATCCATCTAACTTGCACATTGTTTTGGACTGTGGGAAGAAATCCACAAAGACACAAGGAGAATGTGCAAACTCCACACTGACAGTCGCCTGAGGGTGGAATGGAACCCGGGTCCCTGGCACTATGAGGCAGTAGTGATTACTACTGAGCCATCATGTTGCTCCCACTATGTACGTGCGCACGTGTGTGTGTATGCACGCGCGCATATGTATAAGTGTGCGTGTGTGTTGTGTGCGTGTGTGTTGCATGCGTGTGTATGTGTGCATGCGCGTGTTTGTGTATGTGTGTGTCTGTGTGTGTGCGTTTGTGTGTACTGTCAGGGGGAGGGAGTACACAGTTGGAAAAATGGCAGGAAAATCAGGGAATCACCTTTAATTTTGGCCTGATATCAGTAAATTGGTTTCTGCACATGACAGTTCCAGTAGCCAAACTGCAATCCTACCATCCCCTTGTTCAGTAATATGAATGCATTGGAGGCCTGTAGAGACAGGGCTCCCCGCATATTTTCCCAATCACTCATTCTTCCGCATCCCCCAAACCTGAGGCGAGGAGAAACTCTGTCCATTGAATCCAATTAACAAAGGGTTCCAATGAAGTGGTCTGGTCTGTACTAAATGATGTGAAGCTTGTTAAAGCTGTTGTAGCTATCCAGATGTGTGGTGAGTAATCCATCATGCTTCGAATGTAAGCATTGTGGAAGGTGGTGAGGCTTGGGGAGATCAGGAGGTCACATCTTGGCACCACATGTGGATAAAGCAGGTCCAGTTAGCTTCTGGCAAAAAGTGACCCCGGTATCCTGACGATGGCACATCATAGTTCTGTTCTATGCCATGAGTGGGCTCACTCTATTTATGAATGGGGAGAGATTATATCTTGCCATCTGCTTGTTTCAACTCAAATAAATCTGCATATAATTTACAAGATTATGTAGGAATGTGGGTTATGTATTTGAAGGGCCTTTAACCCTAAAATTCACAAACAGCTATTTTTGTTGGAATAGAAAACAGCAGGCAATCACCAGTAGTAGAAAACCTGGCTTCACTTTTTCAGGCCTCAGTCTTTGAGAGTTGAAGATGTTTGCTAAGTTCCCTACCCCTCCCAGCAATCGTAATTTTTCAATACATGTGTTCAGACCTCCAATGTCGCCTTCCAGAAGTGGGGCAAGGCTTCCACATGCCATGTGTGGAGCTTTCCAGCAGCTTAGAGGGAATGCTACCTCCTAACTTACTAGTGAGACACGAAACCTGAAACCCACTGATAATACATTTAAAATGTGGGACCATAAGGCAGACATACCATCACATTTATTTTTAAACAAAGGAATAAGTTTTTTTTTACACAACCACAGTTATTATCTCTTTCAACAACTGTCACAACTATTCTTTGTTGCTAAAAATGTATTCGTAACACACAGCGTAACTGAGATGGATGGCATGCTTCTCAGAGGTCAGGTTCTGTACATCAACAATGTGGCTCAAATGGTGAAAGCCTGAATCCAGTGGTGGTGTCCTCCAGCCAGCTGTTTCTGTGAGCCTACACTGAAGAACATCCTAAACCCAGATCCGAAGACATCCTGAAAACCAAACTTACAGCTTTTAAAATGAATCCCACTGCACAGGGAAATAAATGAATATATCTCTGTCATCAAGAGGTCAATCTCAATATTTTCCAATAAATGAAACAAACTGTGAAAGCTGGAAAACTGAAATGAAAACAGAATTTGCTGGAGAAGCTCAGAAGTTTATAGAGTCAGAGAGTTATACAGCACGGAAACAGGCCCTTCAGTTCAACTTATTCACGCCAACCAGATACTTTAAACTGATCTAGTCCCATTTGCCAGCTTTTGGCCCATATCCCTCTAAACCCTTCCTATTCATATACCCATTCAGATGCCTTTTAAATGTTGTAATTGTACCAGCCTCCACCACTTCCTGTGGAAATTCATTCCATACACGCACCATCTTCTTCCCGTGAAAAAGTTGTCAAACAGGTCCCTTTTAAATCTTTCCCCTCTCACCTTAAATCTATGCCCTCTAGTTTTGGACTCTCCTACCCTGGGGAAAAGGACCTTGCCTATTTTCCCTATGCATGCCCCTCACAATTTTATAAACCTCTATAATGTCACTCCTCAGCCTCCTATGTTACATGGAAAAAAGACTCAGCCTACTCAGCCACTCCCTATAGCTCAAAAACTCCAATCCCAGCAACAGCCTTGTAAATCTTTTCAAGTTTCAAGTTTCACAACATTTTTCCTATGGCAGGGAGATCAAAATTGAATGCAGTATTCCAAAAATGGCCTAATCAATGTCCTATATAACTGCAATGTGACCTCCCAACTCCAACACTCACTGCAGTGACCAATGAATGCAAGTGTGCCAAATGTCTTCTTCATTCCCTGTCAACCTATGGCTCAACCTTCAAGAAGGTTAGGTGGATTATCCATCCCATAGTGCTAGTGTCTAAATTGAATTCCATCAGCAACTCCTCAACCCATTGGTCTATCTGATCAAGGTCAGTTGTAATCTGAGGTAACTGCCTTCACTGTCCACAACACCAACCAATTTTTGTATCATCTGCAAACTTACTAACCATACCTCCTAGATTCACATTCAAATCATTTATATGAATGACGAAAAAAAAGTGGACCCAGTACTGATCCTTGTGGCACACCACTGGTCACAGGCCTCCAGTCTGAAATAGAACCGTCCATACCACCACCCTTTGTCTCCTACCTTCAAACCAATTTTGTATCCAAATGGTTAGCTCTCCCTGGATTCCAAATGATTTAACTTTACTAACCAGTCTACCATGCAGAACCTTGTCAAACACTTTGCTGAAATTCATAGAGACAAAGACTACAACCTTCTTTGTCATTTCTTCAAAAATCCCAATCAAGTTAGTGAGACATGGTTTCCCACGTACAAAGCCATGTTGACTCTCCCTAAACCGTCCTGTCATTCCAAATGCATGTAAATCCTGTCCCTCAGAATCCCCTCCAACAACTTACACACCATTGACCTCAGGTCTATAGTTCCCTGTCTTTTTCTTATCACTTTCTTAAATAATCGCACCACGTTAGTCACCCTCCAGTCTTCCAGCACCTCACCTGTGGCTATCAATGATACAAATATCTCAGCAAGAGACCCAGCAAACACTTCCCTAGCTTCCCACAAAGTTCTGGGATTCACCTGATCAGGTTCCAATGATTGATCCATCTTTTGCATTTTAAAACATCCAACATCTCATCTTTTGTAATATGGACACTTCTCAGGATATCACTATTTATTTTTCAAAGTTCTCCACAGTAAATATTGACATAAAATACTTGCTTAGTATCATCCTTCTCCTGTGGTTCCATACGGAAACAGCCTTGTTATCTTTAAAGGGCCCTGTTCTCTCCTTTGTTACTCATTTTCCCTTAATGTATTTGTAGAATCTCTTTGGATTCTTCTTAACTCTATTTGCCAAAGATACCTTATTTCCCCCTTTGCCCTTCTGATTTCCATCTGAATTATACTCCAATTGCCCTTATACTCCTTTAAGGATTCACTCAATTCTAGCTGTCATACCTGACATGTGCCTCCTTTTCTTGTGATCAGAGCCTCAATTTTTCTAATCATACAGCATTCCCTACACCTACAAGACCTGCCCTTCACATTAATAGGAGCATACTGTCTCTGAACTCTTATTACCTCATTTTTAAAGGCCTCCCACTTTCCATTTGTCTGTTTAACATCTGTTTAATCGCCCAGTCAACATTTGAAAGTTCTTGCCTAAGACCGTAAGGCCTTACTCCAATTTAGAAATTTAACTTTTACTTTGGGTTTATCCTTTTCCATTACTCATTTAAAGTTAATAGAATTTTGATTATTGGTCCTAAAGTGCTCCCTCACTCACATCTCAGTCACTTGTCCTGCCTTATTTCCGAAGAGAAGATTGGGTTTTGCTCCTTCTCTACATCAACATGAAGAGAATATTACTTACATCCACATACTGAATAAGAAAATTTCCTTGTACATTCTTAACAAATTCTTCTCCATCCAACTCCTTAACACTATGGCAATCACAGTCTATGTTTGGAAAGTTAAAACTCCCTACCATTATAACCTTATTATTCTTACAGGTATCTAAGATCTCCTTACATATTTCCTTCTCAATTTTCCACTGAGGGGTCTATTGTACAATCCCAGTACGGTGATCATCCCTTTCTTATTTCTCAGTTCCACCCAGCTAACTTCACTGGACATTCTCTAGGAATATCCTAAGTGCAGCCATAGTGTTATTCTTAATCAAAAGAGGTACTTCCCCTACTCTTTTGATCTCTTTTCTAACATTCCTACAGCATCTATATATCCTGAAATATTAAGCTGCCAGTTCTGCGCCTTCCTGAGCCACATTTCTATAATAGCTATGATATCCCAGTCCCATGTTCCCAACCATGCCCTGAATTCATTTGCCTTACCTGTCAGGCCTCTTGCATTGAAATAAATGCAATTTAATTAATCAGTCTGACCTCATTCTCTGCCTTGCTCTTGCCTGCCTTGACTATTTAACTTGCTTCTCTACTGCATCAGCCTAAAACTTATTTATTTTCTCACTATCGCTTTGGAATATGAAAGATTAATGTCCAATGGGTATAGGTCCAACCTATTCAATATTTCCTGTTTGAAGCAAACTCGCCATCCCAAGAAGCAGCCGAGTTATCCTTCTTCAAACTGCTTTCAGTGAAAGGATATCTATCCCTCCTGCAGTAAAGAAACAAAAACTACACACAATACCCCAGGTGTGGTCTCAGCAATGCTCTGGACAGGTGCTCCAACTTGTGAGCTACATGACTGCTGTAGCAAAGCTGAGCATTCATGAGTATGATGTTGATACCAGTTAGATGGGATGTTGCAAATCGATCTTAAGCAACGAAGAATAGTAGTGACTGCTACTAAAAGAGATAACTGTAGTTGCAAGAAAAATCCTTTTGCAGTGTTTGAAAACAATGTCATCTCTGCCTAACAGTTCCACATTTTAAATATATTATCGGGAAAATGTCATGTTTAATACCTTAGCTGTGCCAAGTCCTTAGCTGTGGAAAATTATAGACCAATTAGCCTAACCTCGGTTGTTGTTAAAATTCTAGAATCCATCATTAAGGATGAGGTTTCTAAATTCTTGGAAGAGCAGGGTCGGATTAGAACAAGTCAACATGGATTTAGTAAGGGGAGGTCATGCCTGACAAACCTGTTGGAGTTCTTTGAAGACCGACAAGTAGGTTAGACCGGGGAAACCCAGTGGATGTGGTCTACCTAGACTTCCAAAAGGCCTTTGATAAGGTGCCACACGGGAGGCTGCTGAGCAAGGTGAGGGCCCATGGTGTTCGAGGTGAGCTACTGGTATGGATTGAGGATTGGCTGTCTGACAGAAGGCAGAGAGTTGGGATAAAAGGTTCTTTTTCGGAATGGCAGCCGGTGACAAGCGGTGTCCCACAGGGTTCAGTGTTGGGGCCGCAGCTGTTCACATTATATATTAATGATCTGGATGAAGGGACTGGGGGCATTCTAGCGAAGTTTGCCAATGATACAAAGTTAGGTGGACAGGCAGGTAGTACTGAGGAAGTGGGGAGGCTGCAGAAGGATCTCGGCAGTTTGGAAGAGTGGTCCAGGAAATGGCTGATGGAATTCAATGTGAGCAAATGCGAGGTCTTGCACTTTGGAAAAAAGAATACAAGCATGGACTACTTTCTAAACGGTGAGAAAATTCGTAAAGCCAAAGTACAGAGGGATCTGGGAGTGCTAGTTGAGGATTCTCTAAAGGTAAACATGCAGGTTGAGTCCGTGATTAAGAAAGCGAATGCAATGTTGTCAATTATCTCAAGAGGGTTGGAATATAAAAGCACCGTTGTGCTACTGAGACTTTATAAAGCTCTGGTTAGGCCCCATTTGGAGTACTGTGTCCAGTTTTGGTCCCCACACCTCAGGAAGGACATACTGGCATTGGAGTGTGTCCAGCGGAGATTCACACGGATGATCCCTGGAATGGTAGGTCTAACATATGAGGAATGGCTGAGGATCCTGGGATTGTATTCATTGGAGTTTAGAAGATTAAGGGGAGATCTAATAGAAACTTACAAGATAATACATGGCTTGGAGAGGGTGGATGCTAGGAAATTATTTCCGTTAGGCTAGGAGACTAGGACCCGTGGACACAGCTTTAGAATTAGAGGGGGTAAATTCAGAACAGAAATGCGGAGACATTTCTGCAGCCAGAGAGTGGTGGGCCTGTGGAATTCATTGCCGCAGAGTGCAGTGGAGGCTGGGACGCTAAATTTCTTCAAGGTAGAAATTGATAAATTCTTGATGTCACAAGAAATTAAGGGCTACGGGGAGAATGCGGATAAGTGGAGTTGAAATGCCCATCAGCCATGATTGAATGGCGGAGTGGACTCGATGGACCGAATGACCTTACTTCCACTCCTATGTCTTATAGTCTTATGGTCTTAAGTCACGTGTAGTGAGAGGAGTAAGGAATTTAACAATTGCTTTCATTTCTTTAATGCTCCATCCCTCTTGCAATAAAAGCTACCATGCCATTTGCCCTCCTCCTTACTTTCTGTACATACATAACTATTTTGGGATTTATATATGAGGGCACCGAGTTCACTCTGTGCAGAATATTGCAGTTACTCTCCATTCAAATGACATTCTGCTTTTCTACCCTTGCTGCCATTTAATATTGTTTTGCAAACTGAATCTTCTTCACAACTTATTTTCAGAGTTATCTTAATGCTTTCAACAAATTTGGCTACAGCGCACTCAGTCCCTTCATCCAATATTTGAGGCCCCAGAACCAATCCTAGTGACACTAAATGCAGTTTATCCATTTATCATAGCTCTCCTTTTTCTTCGACATCCCTGTGAACATATCCATTCTATTACACCCAACACCATGAGCTCATATTTTACATAACATCAAAGGTCTTTTGAAAATCCAAATCACAACTTTTACTGGCATCTTTTTATACGTCATGTCTGTATCAAAACATACAAACATGTGAACATACAAGTATACAAATTAAGACTAAGAGTAGACAAGACCCTTCAAACATGGCCTACCATTCAATAAAATCACAGTTCAACTGATTATCCCACATTCCGTCTCCAATAACCTTTCAACTTCTTATTTATAGGGATCTATCTATTCTGTCTTAAATAAATTAAAGGAACAGAATCTCAAAGGGTCCAAATGATGTGGTTATGGCGAATAGAATCCCCACAGTGTGGAAGTAGGCCATTTGGCCCATCGAGTCGCACCAACCCTCCAAAGGGTATCCCAGACAGAAGCATATCCCTCTACCCTACCCTATCCCTGTAATCCTGCATTTCCCATGACTAATCCATCAAGCCTGTACACTATGGGCAATTTAGCATGGCCAATCTACCTAATCTTTGACTATGGGAGGAAACTTGAGCACCTGCAGGAAATGCACATAGACATGGTTTACAGATTACAGATTACATTACAGATTACAGATTACATTACAGTGTGGAAACAGGCCCTTCGGCCCAACAAGTCCACACCGACCCGCCGAAGCGAACCCACCCATACCCCTACATTTACCCCTTACCTAACACTACGGGCAATTTAGTATTGCCAATTCACCTGACCCTGCACATCTTTGGACTGTGGGAGGAAACCGGAGCACCCGGAGGAAACCCACACAGACACGGGGAGAACGTGCAAACTCCACACAGTCAGTCGCCTGAGGCGGGAATTGAACCCGGGTCTCTGGCGCTGTGAGGCAACAGTGCTAACCACTGTGCCACCGTGGGAGAATGTGCAAACTCCACATAGACAGTTACCCAAGGGTGGAATTGAATCTGGGTACCTGACACTGTGAGGCACCATGCCACCCACATCTAGCAGAATTAGACAAGTACAGCAAAACCTATCTTGTTTTATGTGGTTTAGGTGAACGACGAGGCAAATTGCTTGGTAGGTAGCAGTAAGTTGCCAATGAAGGGGCATTATAGCTTGTTGAATGTCTGATTCACTGCAGTTTCCTATCTGTATGCTAAACAAGCCCAGTGTTAAGACGTCTTGAGGAACAGAAGCTTAGAGCTGGAGTCAAAGATTGTGATGTGGTTGCACAGAATGGCATCAAAAGTCATCAAAGGCTGCAGGATAGAGGCTATTGGCAGTAACTACCACTGAGGCCTCCATACAGGGAGTGTTTAGGAGCAAGGAGGTTAACATTAAAGTATACTTTTGGTGTTTAAAGGACAGGGAAGACAGTTGGAGGTGAAGTTCATTGCAGTGGGTTTCCACATAGGGAGGAAGAGAGGAAATGGGCTGAAGATCAAAGGGGATAGGTAGAGCACACGGCGACAAAGCAAAGTCGTTTTCTGACAGAGTCCGCTGTGAACAGTGTTCCATATCAGCACATCTCTAGATGTGAAATGCAAGTTGAAAATGACTAGGACATTGCACAGGATGGGCAGAGTCCATGTCACTTTGATGGCTGAAAACGTAGGATCTACATCAGCTGGACACTAGCACTTTGAAGGGGCAAAACCATAAAACAAGCCTTTACACACTCCTAATATATTTAATTTGAATTTCATTTATCATCCATTTGCAGTGCATGCAGAATGAACATAATTAGGATTCAAATGTTAGTCAAAGGTGGATTGCACCATGCAAACAGAACATTAGAACCCGAGTAGTGCTGAACTTAGCAGTAGTGACTTGATTACAAGAGGCCAATGCTGGCCAAAGGCAAACCAAAAATAGAACAACTTCCAAAGGTGCTATGGGAGGCACAGACCATCACTTTGTCATCTCTCTTGTAAACTTAATGATAGCCTGTACAGAATGTAATGAGAAGTTGAGTAAATGATATGGGTCTGGGATGGGAAGGGTTTCAGAGATCAGCAGGCATTCTGTTTAGATGTAACGTGTTGGTTACTCAGCTAGCGTGCCACATTCACCAAGTGGTTTGAATCTCAGAGAACCTAATTCTGAAATCGATTCCAAATCAGTTCTAGTTGGCACAATCATGACAATGAATTCTCCCATCACTTTGATGGAGGAATGTTCGTCAAGGAGACCAGTTGAGCATCATCTACATTGGTGTCATGCTGCACATATAAAGCCTGAAGAGACATGACCCTCATTCTCAGGATGCAGCATGTTCCGCTGTGTGGAGAAATGTTTTCAGCGCTCGTATGTTAGGATATGCCACCAATAACTCCTCTGAGATCTGTTTTCCACTGTTTGGTTTTCCAACTTAGATCATTTCCAATGGATTGTCCTGTTGAGTTGTGTGTCACTGTTGTTCCCTTCGTAAGAAGGCAAAGGTCATTAAAAGAGAATCAAGGCCAATACCAAGCTTAGGAGCCCATGTTCAAATGCAACAAGATCTGGACAATATCAGGTGTGGACTGACAGGTGGCAACTAACAATTGCACCACATAAATGCCAGGCTATGACCTTCTCCAATAAGTGACGATTTAACCACCCTTGACATTCAATGGTGTTACCATCACTATCAAAATCTTGGGGTTACGAATGACCAGAAACACAATTGGACTCACCTTATAAATACAGCAGCTATAAGAGTAGGTCAGAGGCTAGGAATACTGCAGCAAGTAATTCACGTTCTGACTCCCCAAAGCCTGTCTACCATCTACAAATGACAAGTTAGGAGTGCGATGAAATACTTCCCATTTACCTGATGGGTGCAGCTCCAACACCATTCAAAAAGCTTGACACCAACCAGGGTAAAGCAGCCCACTTGATTTGCAGCATATCCATAATCATCCAGACCTCCACCATCAATGGTCCATAGCAGCAGTGTGTACTATCCACAAGATGCACTGCAGAGATTCACCAAAGATCCTTAGAAAGCACCTTCTAAACCCACATCACTTCCCTCTGGAAGGACAGAAACAACAGATATATGGCAACACCACCACATGCACTTTCCCCTCCAAGCCACTCACTATCCTGACTTGGAAACATTATACTGTTCCTTTGGTGTCACTGGCTCAACATCCTAGAATTCCCTCCCTAATTCCATTGTGGGTCTGATTACAGCACGTAGATTGTAGTGGTTCAAGAAGGCAGCTCACCATGACTATCTCATGATTGACTAGGGATGGGTAACAAATGCCAGTCCAGCCAGCCATGCCCACAAATGAATGAGAAAACTGGATCAGCAGACGGCTAATGCAAAGCATGAGCAGGACCCAGCTCAGGGAGAGCTCACAATCACAAGTTCCTTCAGGTGACATGGCATCTGCAGGAGGCCCAGAGGTTTTCTGCTCCATTTTCTTGGGTGAGCAAGATACACAGCTGATGCAGGCTCCATATGCCAGGGGACACTGTGACACAATCATTCCAGTTCGAGAATGGAACCTGAGGACTGCAGGAGTAGGAGTTCATCCTCCCTGATGGCTATGAAGGTAAGAGCTAATTTGGTGCCCTGCTATAACATCTTTAATGATAGCTTCAAATATTTTTTCATATGACAAGGTATTAAGCTACCTGGCCTGTATATTCCTGTAGTTTCTATCTCTCTCCCTTTTTTAAGGAGGGAGTAATATTCAGTGTCATCCAATTTAATGCAAACTTTCTCAGTTCTCAGGAGTTTAGTAAAATGAAAAAGAATGCATCAACTATAGGATGATGCCCATCAGAACACAAGGATTATCAGCTTGCAGTTCCAACAATGTGTTCAGCATCACTACCTTGATGGCTGTAATTTTCTTGCATTCTGCATTGCTGAGCATAGGCTGATAGCCAAGTTCAGCACCCATGAGGATGGCCTCAACTGAGACCTTGGGTTCATGTCACACCACAGTTGACCCTAATAGACTATACACACTCTCTCTCTCTCTGTCTGTCACTCACACACACACAACACACACACACACACTTCTTTCTCTCACTCTCTCTCTCCATCTCACAGACACTCACTCTCTTCCTTCCTGTCCCCACACACATACATATAAGTCCATGGGGTGAATTTACATTTGAAGAATTGTATTTGTGTGCATTCCATTTTGTTCAAAAAGCACACAATCTGTAGGCAGTCAATATTTTTTATAATCTTATAAATTCCTACTCTGGAAATAGAACCAACCTGTTTCAAGGTTGGAATACATACAGACTGTAACTTCACACTTTTATTGCATTGTCTGAGCTGAGATGTCACCTTCTTTTATGAAATGTTAAGTTATCTCAGGAATGTGACTTGAAAGAAGTTCAAGTCACACATGTAAATCAATATGGGATTTACATATTAATGAATCAAAACCTGCAACCCATTCTAAAAAATGAAAGACTTAACAGGAATCTAGGTTTGTTCAATATATTGATTCAGTGTATGGCACTATGATCTCTTACTATAAATTCAGTGTCCTATAATTCTACTTCACTAGCTACCTGATGAAGGAGCAGCACTCCAAAAGCCAGTATTTCCAAATAAACCTTCTGGACTATAACCTGGTATTGTTTGATTTTTAACTTTGTCCACCTCAGTCCAACGAGGAGAAAGTGAGGTCTGCAGATGCTGAAGAAGGGCCTGTGCCCGAAACGTCGAATCTCCTGTTCCCTGGATGCTGCCTGACCTGCTGTGCTGTTCCAGCAATAAAGTTTCACCTCAGTCCAACACCAACACCTGCACATTGATGATTAAAGCCACTCTGCACATCTACACAACCTACCATGTGTCCCCATACTCTGTTTCTCCTAATACTATGAGAGTAACATGGCTCTTCTGAACAAGTTCTACCTTTCCCAGTCTCCTTAATGTTCTGGTGCTTTCTTGCCTCTTTGAGAGTCTTATTTTTTCTCTTCTGCTTTGAGGATCTTATTCTGCATTATCTACTCAAGCATCAAAGTGACTTGCTTGACAGAAATCACTTGCCTACTCTTTGCTCAACTGAATTATTTATTCCTAAGTATTGCTGAAAAAAATACATATTCTGTCAAACCTTTCTATGCCGAAATCATTAGAACAATTTGCAAGGATAAGGGGAAAACCATCATCTATACAGTATGAGATGGACTCATTGGTAAACGGTCTCCAGTTGGGAGTGGTTTTGCCATGGAGGATACTTGACAGTTAACTGCCAGGTCTTATTTTACATTTTAAGCCAGGCAGCTTGATTCTGATTGGCCATGGCATTGTCCAGATAACTGAGCCAGGAAATGGCTGTCATCATTTTTGTTGGATTGAAGCACAGACCATGCATATACATGTGCTTTCTATCTGCAAAGAATATATATGAAATATCAGTTCTCCTGCTCCGCTGATGCTGCCTGACTGGCTGTGCTTTTTCAGTGCCACACTTTTCGACAAAGAATATTTAGTAATTTTAACTTTCATCTTGATAGTCCACAATCAAATCTCTGAAGATTTCTCTCACCTCTCTCATCAATCACTTTACCCTACTCATCAATTCCACACTTAGCAACTATGAATTAAACAAATCACAAGATCTTGCCACTTTTAAATTTTTGATCATTTCTTCATCTCAGTCAGCATTTATCTGTCTCTAGCCTTTATATTGTGAATTCTTGACCACAGAAAGTTTCAGAGCTGAGCTTGATCTCTTCACTGGCCATCAAAGTCATGCACTCCCCATGGGCTGGAGAGGAGGGGACACTTACGTTGCTTGTTTTACACCTTTTCCTTGTTTAATTTTAAAACTACTCGTAGCACAATCCTGACTGCGATCACTATGCACCAAGGATCAAAGCTGGAACATTTATATGCTGTAACTTTCAATCCTCCATTAGGCAAAAAGTAAACCAATGGAGTCGCTGGGAAAGTTATCAGTCAGTTTAAAAATGGATCCCTCAGTTTTTTCCCCTCAGTGCTTCTTGCCTCTATGCTTTCAATTTGTAATTTTGAAATCTAAAACCTGAAAAACTTAAAGAGTACAAACAATGGCAAGAAATTGTCACAGCATTCATCTGTAGCTTACAATTGTAATATCAATAAAAATTACACAAGTGATAATATTCAATGTAAGGACTCATGCATGGCACAGTAATATTAATATTCACACCAATAAGAGCCTTCTGGAACTGCACAGTTATGCAAATATAGCTTATTGGCTTAATTTCACTGACAACACAGTTTCCATACAACAGCTTCTTTATCACATTACAAAGCAACAGCTGCATTGTTACAAAGTGCTTTCACAGAAAACAAATAGATGTAGTTTTGATCAATGGAATTAACCATATTCTCAAAGAGAAATGGAAGAAGCAAATATAATACATAAGTATAACAAGACAAAAGATCTTATGAACTTCTACTTCAAAGTCAAAGTGATGGATCTATCGGCTTTGCAAGAGACTCTTTTATTGACATTATTAGCTGCCATATTTTGAACAAGTAACATTATATCTCGTGAACAATTATAGGGATGATCTGACTGCAAATAAAATAGATATTAGTTCCTCTCAGATAGAATGATAGCAGGCCTATTAGAATTGGATTCAGCTAGGTTTAAGTATGGAATAAACTCAGCTAAGATTCTCACTTCTGACTTCTGGAACAAAATCCATTGATTCCTGAAGCAAAAAGTGTGCACACCATTATTAAGGAAAGTCAGAGATGGGTTTGGGGATCATTCTATAAACACGAACTGCCTGCAGTTATTTGGGTGAGATACTGGAGTCATTTCAGCACCTATAGAGGGAAGGTAAAGTTGGGGATGTGGGAGGGAGAGGAAGTACCCTTTTTGAGTGAGTAGCAGGGTGGGGAATTCTCCAAATGATCATTATATTAAAGGGATAATTCACCACAGTCACACACTCTCATTAGAGAGAGAAGACTGGAGGTAGTTTAACCTGAGAGTCACAATACTTTAGATGATGGCAGAGTTGAACTGAGTCCTTCATTGTAACTTCAGCTGAACCCACATTGTTGGCATCATTCTGCATCGCCGTCCAGCTAACTGACCCCCATTCCCCTGACTCCTTGATATTACAACAGCAGTCAAGTGCATAGTACAAGAATGTGATCTCAGAATTAACTTATAATATTGCAAACGCACGATTGCATCATGTTATCCAGCACTTTGATTTCTCATGTGATGCAAAACACACGCTGTATTGCTGCTGATGCTCAGCTATTTACTCAAAATTTATTCCAGGCAAAATGATAAGGTTGTCCCTTCCACATTTGCAAAGTTGTTTACTTAATCCACAATTTTGACACTGGAATAAAGATATGCATTTGCTTTTGCAACTGTGAAGAGTAGCCAGATGGCAATCTCTGAAATCCAAGCTGAGTAAATGTCAGTGTAAAACAACAGCAACCAAATAAATGTCCCAAGCTAGCACAGAGGCATGGGATGTTTTGGAGTATAATGGAAGGCTGTCAAAATGTAAAACATTCTGCACAGTTATTCCTTACACCACAGTCTAATATGGTTAATAGATAGCATGACACAGTTCAGTACATCTTGCACTGAGTGCATTCCAAGGTGCTAGCACGTGAGCATGGATTATAATAATTAGCAGGCTTTCAATCCACAAAGGTCTTCACAAATTCTATGAGGTCCACCTGGCTGACCTTGTTACATGACACAATGTTCTCTTAACAGGATTATTCAGAGGTAGAGAGTTCCAGATTTTCATTGCCCTTTGTATGAAGAAGTGCATTCTAACATCACCTCAGAATGACACCCCCCCACCTCCACACCTAATTTTAATTCCTTCTTTTCTGGACACGCAAACAGAGAAAATAAATTATCTCTATCAACCCTTGTAACTTTGCAAATACACAACAAATCATTCCATATTTCAGGTTTAATGTATGTTTGCATGCATTTCACTTATGTTTCAGATCTTCATTTCTTAGGTTTGAGTCTAATGAAATACTTCAAATTTTGTATTAAATATAAAAGTTATTTTAGAGAGTTGATCATTCCTCACCTTGAAAAGCACAATGGAAGATCCTAGAGCTTTTAATTAAATGTTATATTTATGTTCCTGTCTTCTGCTACATGGGGCTGATTCAGGTGACGAGATAGTGTTACTGAGGTCCATATGTAGCTCATTCAAACAGCTGGTCTGCATGACTGGGCTCAGAATGAGGAGCAGCAGATGATAGTCCCGTGAAGGACATCATAGCTAAACCTTGTTCTGCTCATCTAATATTCACACACACATCTGCAGGGTACGAGACTCCAGTTTTGATACAGGAATCCTGGTCAAGTTTCTCCTTAATGACTCAGAGACATGCAAGCCAATTGTTGGCTTCCAAATGATACCAGAGCGTGGGACTAAACCTGAAACTTTCTCTAGTCTAATTAGCTTTAGCAAAGTCACTTTGTGGTTTCCTAAAACTCTTTAACTGTAGCTGGTGAAAAGTTTCAGATGAGATGCATAGCAAGGCCTTGTCCATCCTTGTGTAGATATAAAAAGAGCAGGCGAATTCCTATCCGTGTTCTGGTCAATACCAATCTTTCAACCAAATAAAATAAAATACTAACTGGTCAATTATTGTGTGAAAATTGGCTGTTGCATGTCCTATATTACAACAGTAACTATGCTGTGGTTCTGTTCGCCGAGCTGGAAGTTTTTGTTGCAAACGTTTCATCCCCTGTCTAGGTGACATCCTTAGTGCTTGGGAGCCTCCTGTGAAGCGCTTCTGTGGTGTTTCCTCCGGCATTTATAGTGGCCTGTCCCTGCCGCTTCCGGTGTCAGTTTCAGCTGTCCGCTGTAGTGGCCGGTATATTGGGTCCAGGTCGAAGTGTTTGTTGATGGAGTTTGTGGATGAGTGCCAAGCTTCTAGGAATTCCCTGGCTGTTCTTTGTTTCGCTTGCCCCATAATGGTAGTGTTGTCCCAGTCAAATTCATGTTGCTTGTCGGCTGCGTGTGTGGCTACTAGGGATAGCTGGTCGTGTCATTTCGTGGCTAGTTGATGTTCGTGGATGCGGATCGTTAGCTGTCTTCCTGTTTGTCCTATATAGTGTTTTGTGCAGTCCTTGCATGGGATTTTGTACACGTTTGCAACAAAAACTTCCAGCTCGGCGAACAGAACCACAGCAACGAGCACCCGAGCTACAAATCTTCTCACAAACTTTGAACAGTAACTATTGCAGAAATTCTTTACAAACTGTATACATTCATTTTACAGTTATTGACTTCTGCAATTAAATTGCAATGTTCAACTTTTACGTATTTTCAAAATACAAATGACGTGTACACAGAAAATGTAATTTGCTTTAGTCAACTCACTGGATCAGCCTAACTTTCCTGACTAAGGAAGTGATGGTTTGATGCTGGGAAGGACTGGGGTACTTGTTAAGGTAATGCCATAATTGTTTTCCAAACCACACTGTCAGCAGCTGGGCAAAAGCATTTATTTTAATGCTTGCTGTCATTCTCCCTTCTGCACATGGCTCCAACACAGACAGCCACATGATGGATGTTAAAGAAAACACATGGTTAACCACACTTCTGGTTTCAAGGAAGCTTGCTAAAAAGGAACAAGGTGCCTTTCAAAGGCCTCTTATTCTGGAGTTCATTGCTGACTTAATCACATGCATTGGTTATCAAGTTCTTTGTTTTTGCATTCCTCACTGGTAATACTTCAATTAAACTGCTTTTATTACAAAGTACATCATTTCCACATCTGTCATTTTGGGATGTACTACACATACTAAACTAAAAGGACAGAGCATTCAAATCTGAAGATTCTGCTGATAAAGCACATGCTGCATGAAACGACCAGTAAAATTTCATACCAAAAACTAGAAAGTATTGGATCTACGAAAAATAGGGAAGCATTCACAGTTCATAAATGATGGCGAAATAAAATTGTTCAATATGGAATTGAAAGAGAACTGACTCTTAGATACAGCACTTCATTTCAATCAGTGCTTCTGAAACATTTCCGGCTGTGAGCCCCAAACTGGAGGATTGGTGTGACCTCACAGTACAAACTGTGGGACTAGGAGGGGCAGCTGTGAGAGCAGGGTCCTGTCTGTTCGAATGGGAGTGCAGCTGTCACAACTTGGTCACAACCCACAGCAGCCAATCGCTGCCTCCAAGTGTGTTGCTCCTAAATTTCAGCTCCCAATTCTATTTAGGGTCTCAACCTCCATTTTGAGAAATCCCCGTTTACAATAATGATAATCAAATAATAATACTCTCAAGTACCTCACTGGCTATAAAGTGCACATTGGGGTATCCGGCGATCATAAGGTAGAAGCTGCTATATAATTGTCAGAACAAGAATAAGGAGCCCCGGAACTTCTTTTGTCACCAGGTTGGAGAACACCCATTGACTTACCTCAGCTGCTGTCTACCTTGCACTGCCCCACCAAACAAAATATCCTGCCATCATCCCTCCCCATCCAGTTTGAACAAGCAACAGTTTCCTTGAATGAAATCTTGAAGGACTGAAGTCATCATCATGAATATATTCAGTTTAAGGCATTTTACTGTCTCTCTGGTATTGCCTCAGTCTATGTTTATTACCTCCTCCAGATCATTGCATTTTTCTTATCACTGGCATCTTGAGGGTTCTTCACACTTTTCATCCCACTGTTGGGAGTGATGCTTTTTGCCATCTATAACTGATGTTGTGCAATTCACTCACTCAAAAAAAGCCTTGAATCCTGTGTTTTGTTCTCCCTTTTTAAATCCTCCTAAACACCTAACTCTATGACCAGTGTAACTGCGTGTTACCTATGTTATTGTTTCATCCTTGTTTGGCCTGAAAAAATGACATGAAAAAAAATGGTTGAATTGTGTTATGTATTGCTTATTGTTGTTGCTTTTTGCTGTTGTTGATGATGAAATCGAGAATGATGCTGCTGTACTTTGGCACAGAAACTGAAAGGCTTATGCCCAAAACGTTGATTCTCCTGCTCCTTGGATGCTGCCTGACCTGCTGTGCTTTTTCAGTGCCACACCTTTTGACTCTGATCACCAGTATCCACTGTCCTCACTTTCTACAGAAACTACCTGCAAAGTTGCTCACTGAAATCTATTTTTGGATGCAGAACAGTGGTGGAAGATACCCATCCTTACACTGCATTTCATATGTTTTGAATGTATTTTTCTTGCAAATAAATTATGACCAAAAAAATCCGTTTCACTTTGGAATGATTTTGAAATAATGTTTATTTATACTTTTGACCAGCTATGTATTGCCTCCCTCTGAGCAGAAACCAACACCTCAACCCTCGGAAAATACTTTTTAGCTGAAAGAATCTGAAAGAGCCAGAATCAAAATAAAATCTTGCTCAATGTAACCCTACATATTAATAATGGCTACCTATGCATGATAACAAATGATAGCAAGGAACAATGTCAGGGAAGCAAGATAGTGAAGCTTTTTCTTTCTGCAGCCCATTTTTCATTATAGTTCCGATATATAGATGGAATTCAATTTATAATCTAACATCCTGAAAGGCAGAACAAGTACCTGAAATTCTGCCATTGCTCCTGTGTGTTTTATGGCCAACATGAGGTATGCACTCTATTCTAAGAGAAACCCAAATGAGCTTAAGAACTCATGATATGTGGAGAATTGCATGGAAAAGCCTACACACTAAATTGATTTGCTGTAACATAGCAGACAGATGTGCCACTTCCAACACATAGTGATGAGGTCTAACAGTGGAGAGGGTGGGAGGAATAGGGAGGAATATTAGTGGATGGTGAGCAGGGGACTGACAAATTAGCTAATTAGATTTAGAGGTTAAACTCCTTGCTTGATACTAACAGAACCTCAATTTGGAATGATGAATGGGTTGGTTACAAAGAGAGATGTATCAGTTAAAATAAGGAGGATTTAAAGTATATTGTGAAGTAGATAGTAGAGGTACAGATAAGCACACATGCCTGTATAAAGCACAATGCAACAAAATATTGTCTTTGACATTAACCGGAATGACATGAAAAAGCTTGTGTTGCACCTGAATGTTTTTTAGCAATTCCTATAAACACTTGCAGCTTTCAAGATTACAATTCTTTTTTCCACACAAACAACATCAAAAAAGATGGCAAATTAGAAAATAAGAGCTGGTTGTGAATAAGTTAAAAGCTGTAATCTGATTCAGGGTTCAGGTGATGTTCAGAAATCACTCAAGCTTTGGTCTTTCTTTTAATAAGGTATCATTTGAACAGTCTGGATCAGTTGGGGGCTTTGAAGTCACTTCTACATAGCTGTTTCCCTACATCTGGGTAAGCCCTTTGATTCAGACAAACCTCCCTCATAAAACCAGCTCTTCAGGCACTGAAAACTGTCAACTCCAAACACTGACAAGGAAATGAAGTCTTGTGCCTTCCAGTAATCTAAGTTGGGAACAGTGAAATATACAAATGAGCTTCTCCAATGACTTAAGAGAAAGCCAATGAATTCATAAAGTTTGACATTTAGTCCCTGATTCATGAAGAATACATAATCTCAGATTCAGAGAGGGTGTTGTTATTGATTGGTGAATAAAACAAGCCAACCATTTCCTGTTAATCACCCTCCATGATGACTATAGTAACGTACATTCTCAAGGAGATTGAGGGTTAACTCTGACTCAGTATTGCTTTGTCCCACAGGGGTTGTCTTGGAGGAGGTTATCATTAATTAGGATCAGATATTAGGTAACTAAAGGGCAGTTAACAGCTGTAGGGCACCAAAGGAGTTATTCAAGTGGTAAAATGTTGCAGGGAGTTCACAATATTAATTTTAATAAATAATAATATCTAATGAACCATTTTTGCATATCCTGTGTGCTGTAATCCCCTTCAGAGTTACTGTTCTTAACAAATGCTCATCAGCATATGCATTCAGTCCCCGGAGATCAGCCCACTAAGCCTGTGTTTGCTTTCAGTCATTTTCAAGTCCTCACTGTACCAAAGGGTTTGTGATCCTTGGCCCCAGAGTCTGCCACTTAACAATAACTCAGAAAAAAGATGCTCAGTGGGAGGTCTATCTTGGAAACATGTCCCATCATCATTCCCCTCCTCCTTCAGCCTCCCCCACAACCACCTCCATCTCCACCCATACAACAAGCAAGTGACTGGACCTGCTGTGTTGGGATAATGATATTAGTTAAAGGTGAAGAAGACAGAAAGTCAATGACCGGATTTGTTCAATTTAACCTCTCTGACCCATTAGTTTCTTTTCTTTGGCAGTCACAGTCCCTGACAACAACAAGAACAGAAGCAGCAAGCCGATCACAAAACACAGAGAGAACAGTCTCATAATCTAATGCACCTTGTAATTAGGGTCTACCCTGCTGTTGTAAATTAGTCACCAGAAAGCTCTTGGACAAATAAGTCTGCTGTGTTACACCACCATCAGGGACCAGAAAAAAAAAATCATCTTGCAGCAAAGGTAAGCTGGTTCAATGGAAAAAGTAATCAGATTTGGTTATTGCTGATCTTTATGGCTCAGGTAGGCATTTACCAACAGAGCGTCAGGAAGAGCTTTATTCACCATAGAGCACTTCATGATGTCTTGATGTCATCAAGTTCTCTATGGAAATGTAAGTCATTTTCATATCAACTTTCAAAAATATTTAGTTTGGACTTTCCATTTGTTGGTGATAATTCTGTTTGCTATTGGCAAATATGCCTCCATTAGCTCCTTTGATAGTTTCCATACATACCTCACTGTCATCTCCTTGTGCAGTAACCCACTTTGTAGCATTGGAAAAGCAGCCAAGCCTCCTTCATCCCATTAGCCAGTAAACAATAATAATCTGTTGTGGAAGATTCCTTATGTTATGGAGTGTTGATAGTGCAATGTCCATTCAGCATCGGTTGGGAATATCATTCATTACAGTATTGACACTTGCACTGATGGAACAATGGGCATCCTTTACCGAGGAGACAGGTCGGGTATAGTTGAGGTACATTCCCACAACAGTTAAATGTAGGGCAATCAAAGCCAGAGCTTTTCAGGTGACAAAAGAGTTAGTGAACAAGTAGCTCAGTTGGATGTCTGGTTTGTAATCCAGAATGACACCAATACTGTGGGTTCGATTCCTACACTGGCTGAAGTTACCACAAAGGATTCTCCTTCTCTCTCATCTAGTCTGAGGTATGGTGACCCCAGGTAAAACCATCACCAGTCATGTCTCTCTAATGAAAGAGCAGCTCAATGGTCTGATAAGACTATGCTGACTTTGCCTTTTACCTTAACATGACAGATGTCATGTTGCAGACAAAGGAAGCACATGGTGAGGACAGTGCAGGAGAGAGAGAGAGAGAAAAAACCTGCACAGTTACTGCCTTTGCTGTTTGAATTCGTGTATCGCTGGAGATCGGAGTGCATCTGGGAAAATTAACAAACAGTGAAATTCATAACTAATCTTGGAGGAACTGTTGGGCGAAGTTCACAGCACAGAATCAGATAAGTTGATTGTTGTTTTAAGTCTGTCCAAGAGAAAGACTGCAGTAGTGGGTACAGTGGATTCTTTCTTGATTATATGTTTTTGGAGATAAGTCTCTTGATTAAACTTAAAATATAAGCCATAGCTATTAATTTAATCTGGAGCAGTGTTTGTAGAGGAATAAGACGGTGTTATTTTCTGGGTCTGTAGACTGAAGGAGCAAAAATGGCCTTTACAGTGATATGTACTTCTAGTCAGATGTGGGAGTTTAAAGAGAGTTTAAGGGTTACTGTGGATTATATCTGCCATAAATGCTGTTGGATGCGAATCTTATCAGATCAAGTGGATCGGTTGGAGAGACAAATAGAAGCGATGAGGAATTTGCAATAGCAACAGTATGTGATGGATGGCAGTTATAGAAAGAGGGGAAAGTCTCAGATACAGTCACATAGATGGGTTAACTCAAGGAAGGGTAAGAGAGGTAGGCAGCTAGTGCAGGAGTCTTTTGTGGATATACCCATTTCAAGAAGGTATGCTGTTTTGGAAAATGTAGGGGGTGATGGATTCTCAGGGGAACGTAGCACAAACAGCCAAGTTTCTGGTATTGAGACCGGCTCTAATGCAACGAGGGGTACGTCGGCTTCCAAGAGATCAATTACGTTAGGGGATTCTGTAGTCAGAGGTACAGACAGATGTTTCTGTGGCCAGCAGAGAAAAATCAGAATGGTGTGTTGTTTCCCTGGTGCCAGGATCAAGGATGTGTCAGAGAGGGTGCAGAATGTTCTCACGGGGGAGAGGGGCCAGCAGGAGGTCATTGTCCACATTGGAACCAACGACATTGGAAGGGAAAAAGTTGAGACTCTGAAGGGAGATTACAGAGAGTTAGGTAGAAATTTAAAAAGGAGGTCCTCAAGGGTGGTAATATCTGGATTTCTCTCAGTGCTATGAGCTAGTGAGGGCAGGAATAGGAGGATAGAGCAGATGAATGCATGGCTGAGGAGCTGGTGTATGGGAGAAGGATTTACATTTTTGGATCTTTGGAATCTCTTTTGGGGTAGAAGTGACCTGTACAAGAAGGACGGATTGCACCTAAATTGGAAGGGGACTAATATACTGGCAGGGAAATTTGCTAGAACTGCTTGGGAGGACTTAAACTAGTAAGGTGGGGGGGTGGGACCCAGGGAGATAGTGAGGAAAGAGATCGATCTGAGATGGGTACAGCTGAGAACAGACGTGAGTCAAACAGTCAAGGCAGGCAGGGACAAGGTAGGACTAATAAATTAAACTGCATTTATTTCAATGCCAGGGGCCTAACAGGGAAGACAGATAAACTCAGGGCATGGTTAGGAACATGGGACTGGGATATCATTGCAATTACAGAAACATGGCTCAGGGATGGGCAGGACTGGCAGCTGAATGATCCAGGATACAAATGCTACAGGAAGGATAAAAAGGGAGGCAAAAGAGGAGGGGGAGTGGCATTTTTGGTAAGGGATAGCATTACAGCTGTGCTAAGGGAGGATATTCCTGGAAATACATCGAGGGAAGTTATTTGGGTGGAGCTGAGAAATAAGAAAGGGATGATCACCTTATTGGGATTGTATTATAGACCCCCCAATAGTCAGAGGGAAATTGAGAGGAGATCTCAGCTATCTGTAAGAATAATAGGGTGGTTATGGTAGGGGATTTTAACTTTCCAAATATTGACTGGGAATGCCATAGTGTTAAAGGTTTAGATGGAGAGGAATTTCTTAAGTGTGTACAAGACAATTTTCTGGTTCAGTATGTGGATGTACCTACTAGAGAAGGTACAAAACTTGACCTACTCTTGGGAAATAAGGCAGGTGACTGAGGTGTCAGTAGGGGAGCACTTTGGGGCCAGTGACCATAATTCTATTCATTTTAAAATAGTGATAGAAAAGGATAGACCAGATCTAAAAGTTGAAGTTCTAAATTGGAGAATGGCCAATTTTGATGGTATTAGGCAAGAACTTTCTAAAGCTGATTGGAGGCAGATGTTCACAGGTAAAGGGACGGCTGGAAAATGGGAAGCCTTCAGAAATGAGATAACAAGAATCCAGAGGAAGGTATATTTCTGTCAGGGTGAAAGGGAAGGCTGGTAGGTATAGGGAATGCTGGATGACTAAAGAAATTGAGGGTTTGGTTAAGAAAAAGAAGGAAACATATGTCAGGTATAGACAGGATAGATCGAGTGAATCCTTAGAAGAGTATAAAGAAAGTAGGAGTATACTTAAGAGGGAAATCAGGAGGGCAAAACAGGGACATGAGATAGCTTTGGCAAATAGAATTAAGGAGAATCCAAAGGGTTTTTACAAATATATTAAGGACAAAAGGGTAACTAGGGAGAGAATAGAGCCCCTCAAAGATCAGCAAGGCAGCCTTTGTGTGGAGCCACAGAAAATGGGGGAGATACTAAATGAATATTTTAAATCAGTATTTACTGTGGAAAAGGATATGGAAGATATAGACTGTAGGGAAATAGATGGTGACCCTTCACCCACCTTCAACACACTGCATCCACCTGGACACCCCGCGTTGGCCAATTACCTGCCCTCGACCTCTTCATTTCCAACTGCCGCCGGGACATTAACCGCCTCAACCTGTCTACCCCCCTCCCCCACTCTAACCTCTCACCCTCACAACGCGCAGCCCTCCAATCTCTCTGCTCCAATCCCAACCTCACCATTAAGCCAGCGGATAAAGGGGGCGCAATGGTAGTCTGGCGCACTGACCTCTACACCGCTGAAGCCAAACGCCAACTCGAGGACACCTCTTCCTACTGCCCCCTCGACCATGACCCCATCCCCCCATCACCAAACCATCATCTCCCAGACCATACAGAACCTCATCACCTCAGGAGATCTCCCACCCACAGCTTCCAACCTCATAGTCCGGGAACCCCGCACTGCCTCCTTCCCAAGATCCACAAGCCTGACCATCCTGGCCGACCCATTGTCTCAGCATGCTCCTGCCCCACTGAACTCATCTCTACCTACCTCGACACTGTCCTATCCCCCCTAGTCCAGAAACTCCCACATACATTCGAGACACCACCCACGCCCTCCACCTCCTCCAAGACTTCCGTTTCCCCGGCCCCCAGTGCCTCATCTTCACCATGGTGATCCAATCCCTCTACACCTCCATCTGCCATGACCAGGGCCTCCAAGCCCTCCGTTTTTTCCTCTCCAGACGTCCCCAACAGTACTCTTCCACCGACACTCTCATTCATTTGGCCGAACTGGTCCTCACCCTTAACAATTTCTCCTTTGAATCCTCCCACTTCCTCCAGACCAAAGGGGTAGCCATGGGCACACGTATGGTCCCCAGTTATGCCTGTCTCTTTGTTGGTTACGTAGAACAGTTGATCTTCCATAATTACACCGGCACCACCCCCCACCTCTTCCTCCGTTACATTGATGACGCCACTTCGTGCTCCCGCGAGGAAGTTGAGCAATTCATCAACTTCACCAACACATTCCACCCTGACCTTAAATTTACCTGGACCATCTCTGACACCTCCCTCCCCTTCCTGGACCTCTCCATCTCCATTAATGACGACCGACTTGACACTGACATTTTTTACAAACCCACCCACTCCCACAGCTACCTGGATTACACCTCTTCCCACCCTATCTCTTGCAAAAATGCCATCCTGTATTCCCAATTCCTCCGCCTCCACCGTATCTGCTCCCAGGAGGACCAGTTCCACCATAGAACACACCAGATGGCCTCCTTCTTTACAGACTGCAATTTCCCTTCCCACGTGGTTAAAGATGCCCTCCAACGCATCTCGTCCACATCCCGCACCTCCGCCCTCAGACCCCACCCCTCCAACCGTAACAAGGACAGAACGCCCCTGGTGCTCACCTTCCACCCTACAAACCTTCGCATAAACCAAATCATCCACCGACATTTCCGCCACCTCCAAAAAGACCCCACCACCAGGGATATATTTCCCTCCCTACCCCTTTCCGCCTTCCGCAAAGACCGTTCCCTCCGTGACTACCTGGTCAGGTCCACGCCCCCCTACGACCCACCCTCCCATCCTGGCACTTTCCCCTGCCACCCCAGGAACTGTAAAACCTGTGCCCACACCTCCTCCCTCACCTCCATCCAAGGCCCTAAAGGAGCCTTCCACATCCATCAAAGTTTTACCTGCACATCCACTAATATCATTTATTCTATCCATTGCTCCAATGCGGTCTCCTCGACATTGGGGAGACTGGGCACCTCCTAGCAGAGCGCTTTAGGGAACATCTCCGAGACACCCGCACCAATCAACCACACTGCCCCGTGGCCCAACATTTCAAGTCCCCCTCCCACTCTGCCGAGGACACGGAGGTCCTGGGCCTCCTTCACCGCCGCTCCCTCACACCAGACGCCTGGAGGAAGAATGCCTCATCTTCCATCTCGGAACACTTCAACCCCAGGGCATCAATGTGGGCTTCAACAGTTTCCTCATTTCCCCTTCCCCCACCTCAGCCTAGTTCCAAACTTCCAGCTCAGCACTGTCCCCATGTCTTGTCCTACCTGCCGATCTTCTTTTCCACCTATCCACTCCACCCTCCCCCCCCACCCGACCTATCACCTTCATCCCCTCCCCCACTCACCTATTGTACTCTATGCTACTTTCTCCCCACCCCCACCCTCCTCTAGCTTATCTCTCCACACTTCAGGCTCTCTGCCTTTATTCCTGATGAAGGGCTTTTGCCCGAAACGTCAATTTTACTGCTCCTCGGATGCTGCCTGAACTGCTGTGCTCTTCCAGCACCACTAATCCAGAATATACCCAGGATCAGTCCAGTCAGCCTTCTCTGCACTGCCTTCAATGCCTTACTTTAGATAAGGGGCCCAAAACTGTTGAACAATGATCACGCTAGTGCCTTTAATAGATTCAGCAAAATCTCCCTCTTTTTACACTCCATTTGTCTGAAATAAAAGCCAACGTTCCATTTGCCTTCCCTATTACCAATGAACTTGGATGCTAGCTTTATGTGATTCATGTAAAAGGGCTCCAAAATCCCTTTTGTAGCTTTCTCCATTTCAATAATATTCAGCTCCTCAAAACTTTCCACCAAAATGCAAAACTTCACATTTTACTGCATTATGATCCATCTGCCAAGTTTGTTCCCACTTGTGAATCCTGTCTGTAACCCTCCACACACTCTTTGTATAATCTTCACCTTCCTACCTATTTTTCTATTTTTGCATCATTCTCTCCACTTGTCTTCCGACATGTTTTGTGTCAGTTGCATTCTTGGCTCCATTCATTTTCCACATCCAAGTCATCAATATCAACTGAAAATAATTACAGCCCCAGCATTGATCCCTGTGGCACAGCAACGCTGTCTTCGACAGTTGGCCAATCCTCTATCCATGCTGATATATTACATCTGACACTACAACCCGATAATGTATCTGAATGTGTTATCAAATGCCTTTGGAAATTCAAATATATTACATCCACTGCTTGCCTTTATCTAACTTGCTTTTCACCTCTTCAGGGAATTCCAGTAAATTTGTCAAGCATGATTTCCCCTTCATAAAACTCCTTTAAAGTAGACATTGATGCTGGAAGGGAGATAAGGAAACAGCTGAAGAACTTAATAAGTACTTTGCATTAGTCTTCACAATGGAAGACATGAGCAAGATCCCAAAAATTAAGGAGAGTCAGGGGGCAGAGTTGAGTATGGTAGCCATTACATAAGAGAAAGTGCTAGAAAAGCTACAAGATCTAAAATTTGATAAATCTCCTGGTGCCGATGGGCTACATCCTAGAATTCTGAGGGAGGTGGCTGAGGAAATAGTAGAGGTGTTGGTTGTGATCTTTCAAAAAGTCACTGGGGTTAGGGAAATTCGCAGATGATTGGAAAATCGCTGTTGTAACACTTTTGTTCAAGAAAGAATGAAGACAAAAGTTGAAAAATTATAAGCTGATTAGCCTAACCTTGGTTGTAGGCAAAATTCTGGAATCCAATATTAAGGATGAGATTTCTATATTCTTGGAAGTGCAGGGTCAGATTAGAACAAGTCAGCGTGGATTTAGTAAGGGGAGGTCATGCCTGACAAACCTGTTAGAATTCTTTGAAGACGTAACACGTAGGTTAGACCAGAGAAACCCAGTGGATGTTATTTATCTGGACTTCCAAAAGGCCCTTGATAAGGTGCCTCACAGGAGGCTGCTGAGTAATATGAGGGCCCGTGGTGTTTGAGGTGAGCTGCTGGCATGGATTGAGGATTGGCTGTCTGACAGAGTGCAGAGAGTTTGGATAAAAGGTTCTGTTTCGGAACGGCAGCCAGTGACAAGTGGTGTCCCGCAGGGTTCAGTGTTGGGGCCGCAGCTGTTCACTATATATATTAATGATCTGCATGAAGGGACTGGGGGCATTCTGGCAAAGTTCGCCAATGATACAAAGTTAGGTTGACAGGCAGATAGTACTGAGGAGGTTGGAGGCTACAGAAAGATTTAGACAGTTTACGAGAATGGTCCAAGAAATGACTGATAAAATTCAATGTGAGCCAATGTGAGGTTTTGCACTTTGGAAAAAAGAATACAGGCATGGACTATTTTCTAAATAATGAGAAAATTTGTAAAGCTAAAGTACAAAGGGATCTGGGAGTGCTAGTCCAGGATTCTTTAAAGGTTAACTTGTAGGTTGAGTCCATGATTAAGAAAGTGAATGTAATATTGTGATTTATCTCAAGAGGGTTGGAATATAAAAGCAGCGATGTGCTTCTGGGACTTTTGGGCCCCACACCTCAGGAAGGACATGTTGGCACTGGAGTGTGTCCAGCGGAGAGTCACATGGGCGATCCCTGGAATGGTAGGTCTAACATTATATGAATGGCTGAGGATCCAGGGATTGTATTTATTACAGTTGAGAAGGTTGAGGGGCGATCTAATACAAACTCACGCGATAATGCATGGTTTAGAAAGGGTGGATACTGGGAAGATGTTTCTGTTTGGCGGGGAGACTAGGATCCATGGGCACAGCCTTAGAATTAGAGGGGATCAATTTAGAATGGAAATGAGGAGACATTACTTCAGCCAGAGACTGGTGGACCTGTAGAATTCATTGCCACAGAGCACAGTCAAGGTTGGGACATTAAATGTCTTCAAGGCAGAGATTGATAAATTCTTGATCTCGCAAGGAATTAAGGGCTACAGGGAGAGTGCGGGTTAGTGGAGTTGAAATGCCCATCAGCCATGATTAAATGGTGGAATGGACTTGATGTGCTGAGTGGCCTTACTTCCACTCCTATGTCTTATGGTCTTATGGAAACCATGTTGACTCAAATCGATCATATTGTGTATTTTTAAATGCTCTGCTAATATATCCTGATCAACATTAAGCTAACTAGCCTACAGTTGCCTTTTCTTCTCTCTTTCCATTTTTAAATAAAAGGTGTTTATTGGCAATTTTCCCTCCTCTGGGACTTTTCCACAGATTTCCAAAAGACTGCCATCATTGCATCCACCTCGGTGGCTACTTCCTTTAATATCCTAGGATGCATCCCATCAGATGCACCTTCTTGGTCTTTAGATTAGATTTCCTACAGTGTGGAAACAGGCCCTTCGGCCCAACAAGTCCACACCGACCCTCTGAAGAGTAACCCACCTAGACTCATTTCCCTCTGAATAATGTACCTAATACTGTGGGCAATTTAGCATGGCCAATTCACCTGATCTGCACATCTTTGGACTGTGGGAGGAAACCCACACAGACATGGGAAGAATGTGCAAACTCCACACAGACAGTTGCCAGAGGCTGGAATTGAATCTGGGACCCTGATGCTAACCACTGAGCCACCGTGCCACCCATTATTTTCCCTATCACCTTTACTCTAATTGTAGCTTTTGTATTTATTCTCTGCCCTTTTATCTCTTGAATATTTAGAGATTTTGGAATTTTATTAGTGTCTTCTACTGTGAAGTCAGATGCACACTATTTATTCAGCTCCTCTGCTACTTCCTGGCTGTCTGTTATTATTTCCTCAACATCATATTTTAAAATGTCTAATCATTTTGGCCTTTCTCTTCCTTTTTTTTATACTTAAAGAAGGTGTTAATATTTCTTGCAAGTTTACCCTCAAAGTTGATTTTCTCCTTCTTTATTATTTCTTGATTATCTTTTGTTAGTTTTTAGATCTTTGCCAATCCGGTCTATCACTTAACTTTGTCACATTACATGTTTTTTTCTTTCACTCCAATGCTATCCTTACCATCCCTGGTTGGATTATTACTGAAGATGCTCCATTATGTTTAAGTAGGAAGGACTGTAATCAAGCAACGGCCACAGGGGAAGGGTTTAGAAAAGATCAAAGTGGTCAAATATGCCAAAGACTACATATTACTAAAGAATGAAAAGGAGAGATTATACGTTAGGATCAAGGCTACAATAAATTGACTTTATACCAATTGGGATCATTTCAGTGCTGTTGGAATAACAGAAAATTATTCCAATCCACATTTTAAAATTTATTAGATGGGATCTTTCACGATGCCAGATTTAGTTGTACCTTGAGATTATACCATTAAATATCTCCTGTTTTTGAATAAGTTCAAGAATGTGGATTATATGGACTTAAAATATCACAATGTGTAGGCAATATTGCAATCAATAGGCAAATGTAATTTTATTTCTCTTTAATTCAACCTACTAAGTGGCTCCTTTTATATTCAGTGAAGACAACAGCTTATCGAATCTTCTATATAGTAGCCTTAGCAAACCCGACAAGCTGATTTTCATTCTGAGTGAGACATGAATCAGCAGCTGATTTAATGTAGAATCGAATATAAAAGCAGAGGAGACAGACTGTAAGCAGTTTCATTCCAACTGAAGGATCTACAGAAAAGGAATGCATTGGAATTAACCTTTCCCTTCCTTTTCTTATTCCCCACTCCCCTCCAACAAATACTTTATGGTATTTGCTCACTTAGGGTGGGACACTTTGTCATAAACTCTGAAGAATGACTCATGGTTCACTATCACCCACCCCCAACAAAAGAAATTGTTATGATCCTTTGTAGTTAACCTCAAGACAATTTTAGTCTGTAGATTTGTGCCCTTTAGAATAATTACTGATGACCTGACCAGTGCCTCATGGTGAGTTTATGAATTTATCAATTCTCCTGTCAATAGTGCTTTTGTCCTTGCATGGTGTTACCGTCAATCCTTTAGTGATGGGTTAGTTAAGGTGTTAGGTTCTCCATTAGATTCCAGTTTACTTTGATCTGATTGTTAATAGTCAGCATCTTATTGTTAACCTAATCATTTCTTTTTGCCTTTATTTATTTATAAAAAATAATGGTTACCTTATTTAACTTGCAAAAGTGGGAAAGCAGAGTAGAAGTGGTAGTTTGCGACATGTTGCAATGCTCCTTGACCAGTCAATAATGACTGGGAATGGGCATGGGGTGCGGGGTCAAGATCATGAGAAGATAGAAAAGCAAACTTACTGTTAATGAGGAACAGAAGATACACATTTTACAAAAAAATATAGAGTATTGGTATGCACTAGACAATCAATACAGAGAGACAGGAACACAAAAATATCTTTCCAAGAAGTTTCAGATGTGCAGAAACGTATTTGCACTGCATGTGCTAATAGACTGACCGACTGGATTAGGACACAGGCAGTATGCCAGGCAAACAGGTTGTTAAGCAAAATATCAGCCCTGTAATCTTTTATGCCACGCGGCAAGTAAAGCGAGATACAGATCTTCCGCAAGTACTGGACAGGTGCCAAAGGCTTACGCTAACAGTGGGTGACTGGATCCCATCCAACAAAGAGTGCTTCTGTTGTTCACAGCGAAGGCTTCACCCACTCTACTATTGAGTTGGTTTAATATATCAAGTGCAATGCACTTCTTACTATGACTAAAGACTCCAGGTTCTAAATTGATAACACCACAAAACAGATCAGGGCTTCACAATACGTGAATAGCCCGTATCCATTGAATGCAATGCAGGCAGCATGCCAAATTTGTGGTGCCTGCTCATTTCAATTATATAAGCATTGAGCCAGCACTAACTACACTGTCGACTGGTTTTGCTGTCAGTGGGGAATAACATTGGCATTAGCTAACACTACTTAAGGGTAACCAGCAGCTCTTAAAGGGAAGATGGACTGTGGTTGCACACCTGAAACTTATTGGAAAGATATTCTTGTATATCAGTCTCTCTCTTAATTGTCTAATTCATGCCAATGTTCTATAGTTTTAAAAATGTTTATCTTCTCTTCCTCATTCAAATATGATACATGCAATGACTTTGACTTAAAAGAACATCACAATCTGGGAGATGGGGGAGGCTCTGAAGTTTTCAGATGAAACACAATTTGGGGTGGTGGGATGGTGGCTGGGTGAAGCTCTCCAAATACATACTAAGTACGGAATGGAAACAGGTGGTCATGAAGGTCAATGCTGGGTGTCAAGCCCACACAACTTGAATGAAGTTTAAATCTTCAAGATCAATGAACATATTTTCAAAGAGCACAAACCATCAACTGAACTATTAATCTCAGATGCTGCTCACACTAAAAATCCTTCATATTTTACATTTACACAGTACACCCACACCCTCTTTCACCTTTCTCTCTTTGTGCTTTCTCATTGGATGTGAGCATTACTGATAAGGCCAGCATTTGTTGGCCATCACTAATTATATCTGGACTGAGAGGTTTGCTCAGCCACTTCAGATGCAACTACATTGCTGTAGGTCTGGACTCACTTCTGGCCAGTCAAGGTAAGGACTGCAGATTTCATTTACCTAAAGGGTCTGAGTAAACCAGATGGGTTTTATGACAAGCAATGATAGTTTCATGGTCACCATCAATGAAATTGACTTTTAGTTCCAAGTTTTATGACAACAACTGAATTCCACCCAAATGACAGACAGGTGTTTGAGCCCATGTCACTATAGTGTTAGCCTGGGTCTCTCCATTACTGAGTCAAGTGATTTTGCCACTCGACCTCTCCTTCTACAACCAGAAGTATCACACCCAATCACATAACTCCTGAGTTCTGTCAGCTATGCAACCATGATAGGTACATCATCCCTCCCTCATCGTGTTAGACGTAGGGGTATTCACTGATCATTGTACAAGGTTCAGTACAATTTCTTTGTATTCATTCATTCATGAGATGTGGGCACCACAGGCTGGACCAACATTTATTGCATATCCCTTATTGCCCAAAGGGCAGTTAAGAATCAACTACATTGCTGTGGGTTTGAAGTTACATGTAGGCCATACCAGGTAAGGACAGCAGTTACCTTCCCTTAAGGAAATTCATGAACCAGAAGGCTTTTTCTAAATATCATTTCATGGTCCTTATTATATTTTTAATTCCATATGCAACCAAATATGAGGCATGTTTGGTGGCCTTGTCAAAGATTCCAGCAAAGATCTGAGAGCTGCAAAGGGAGCTCAGAATACCACATTCATTCCCTGGATACTATTATTCAAAGGGACTATGTGGCATCGCAGTTATCCAGCAATCAGTCCTCCAACAGATTTACACGGACTGCTGAGGCAGAAGCTCATGAGGCCTCCATGGAGTATGAGGCTGCTGTCCTCTCTCAATCTGACAATATTTGTCCTCCTACCAGTCACTCAACTGATGTTTTTGCCATTGCCTGTTAGGTGAAAGTGGGGACTGCAGATGCTGGAGATCAGAGCTGAAAAATGTGTTGCTGGAAAAGCGCAGCAGGTCAGGCAGCATCAAAGGAGCAGGAGAATCGACATTTCGGGCATAAGCCCTTCTTCAGGAATGAGGAAAGTGTGCCAAGCAGGCTAAGATTGTACCGTACAACCCAGATGGCCTCCTTCTTCAAAGACCGCAATTTCCCCCCAGACGTGATTGACGATGCCCTCCACCGCATCTCCTCCACTTCCCGCTCCTCCGCCCTTGAGCCCCGCCCCTCCAACCGCCACCAGGACAGAACCCCACTGGTCCTCACCTACCACCCCACCAACCTCCATATACAGCGTATCATCCGTCGTCATTTCTGCCACCTCCAAACGGACCCCACCACCAGGGATATATTTCCCTACCCTCCCCTATCAGCATTCCGAAAAGACCACTCCCTCCGTGACTCCCTCATCAGGTCCACACCCCCCACCAACCCAACCTCCACTCCCGGCACCTTCCCCTGCAACCGCAAGAAATGCAAAACTCGCGCCCACGCCTTCCCCCCTTACTTCCCTCCAAGGCCCCAAGGGATCCTTCCATATCTGCCACAAATTCACCTGCACCTCCACACAAATCATCTATGACCAACCAACTCAACCACCCCGTGGCTCAACACTTCAACTCCCCATCCACTCCACCAAGGACATGCAAGTCCTTGGACTCCTCCATCGCCAGACCATAGCAACACGACGGTTGGAGGAAGACCACCTCATCTTCCGCGTAGGAACCCTCCAACCACAAGGGATGAACTCAGATTTCTCCAGTTTCCTCATTTCCCCTTCCCCCACCTTGTCTTAGTCAAATCCCTCGAACTCAGCACCGCCTTCCTAACCTGCAATCTTCTTCCTGACCTCTCCGCCCCCACCCCCACTCCGGCCTATCACCCTCACCTTGACCTCCTTCCACCTATTGCATTTCCAACGCCCCTCCCCCAAGTCCCTCCTCCCTACCTTTTATCTTAGCCTGCTGGACACACTTTCCTCATTCCTGAAGAAGGGCTCATGCCCGAAACGTCGATTCTCCTGCTCCTTGGATGCTGCCTGACCTGCTGCGCTTTTCCAGCAACACATTTTCAGCTACTTACACCACGAGTCAGTTTGATAATACAAATGAAACCATGAGGAATACAGAAGATTCAAAGGAAAGGTTAAAAAAAAGTGGATAAAAGAGCAAAAAGGGAGAGGAGGGTCAGTTAAAGATCTAAAAAAAAGATACAGTATGTAAAACTCTGTGCCAGGCTTTGGAATTCCCAACATAACCTCTGTTCAAATTTACTACTCGCCTCCTCCTTAAAACCTATGGCCAAGGGTTCGATCAACTCTCCAAATATCTCCTTTTCTGACCTGGTGTCACAGTTTGATTAATAATCTACCTAATCTTCACTTCCTGTGAAGTGACTTGAAACTTTTACTATATTAAAGGCATAATATAAATGTAGCTGTTTGTTGTTGTCCTGACGATTGGCTACTGCCCTTTTCCTTGCCATCAAGCTGAAAACGCACCCTTGAGTTTAGACAGATTGTTCACTGACAGAGCAGCCCCAGGGCCATACTTGATCCTGACTTCGAGTTCCACGCACACAGCTGATAACACTGAGGAACAGGAACACTGACCCAGGTCTCCCTTCCCTTGATCAGAGACATCACGGTGATTTTTAGTCCCCTGTTGCTGTCACAAGTGGGATTAGCGAATTCAGAAGAGACCAAATGTTGATCCTGGGACCTGGGATGTGCAAATTAGGTGGACTGGCCATGCTAAGTTGCCCTGTAGTTTTCAGGGATGTGTGGGCTAGGTGTGTTAGCCATGGAAAATATAAAGTAGGGGGATGGGTGTGGGCGGGATGCTCTTTGGCAGATTGGTGGGGACTTGTTGGGCCAAATGATCCGTTTCAACACTGTACGGCCTCTATGACTTTCTGGTCTACATGGTTCCATTATAAACATGTTCGCCCATCAGACAACTGACTTGGTAATTTTACATGAAATGGAACATGAGTATAGTTTGAACGATAAAAGCCTTTTCTTCACTCAACGCAATCCTAACTATTTTTTCAACAGCTTTCAAAAATGAAACATTCAGCATTCTTGTTTGTGACATACGATTATCCAATAATTGAGGAAACAATTCAAGCTTTAATTCAGGCTTTTGCCAGTTTAACAGTTTATGGGTGGGGGGAGCATCTTTCTAATCTGTCATTTGGAAACAGGAACATTTCCTATTCTGGTACCATCCAGTTTCTAAATGACAAAATCTCTTTCTCACCATGATTCAAATTCAGTGGCTATTGTATACACACACACATGCACAGACACACATATAGGCACGCACATACACAAACATAAACATTCCCCCTCGATCAGCAGACTTTCTTTCTCCCTCTCTCTCTCTCTTACTCCCTCTGTACATCCCTCACCAGTCCATCCATTCACACCAGACACATCATTATCATTACTCTCAGGTACAAAGCACATCCCTGAAGAAATCCCACTATCTAAATACTCCAGATACTAGTTAGATCTCCACCTATGCATGATAAAATCTCTTCCACTTAGGTCTGGACAAAATGTTGTTGCTCCAGTCTCTGTGGAGAAATAAAAGGTAGCAAGATAAAACTATATGGTCAATATGACAATTAATAGACTGCTATAAAAGTGCCTAAAAGCAAGAGTTGGAAAAATAAAACCATTGGACACAGTCAGACTCTGTTCGTATGCAGAGATTTGCTGGATTTTCTCAAATCATTTTTGAAAATAAAAGTTACAATAATCCCAGAGGACCGCAGGCTGCTCTCTCATTAGAGAGAGACAACTGTTGGAAAGGTTAACCTGAGGGTCACTGTGCTCCAGGCATGGAGTGAGGTTAGGAAGGTGGGGCCTTATTATTATTTTAATAATTTGGATTTTAGTAACAATTTGGAATTTCTGTTAATATAATTTTACAATAGTCATTGAGTCTTACAGCATCGTAACAAACCCTTCATTCCAACTTGTCCATGCCAACCATGTTATCCAACCTAAACAAGTCCCATTTGTCTGCATTTGGCCCATATCCCTGTATACCTTTCCTATTCATGTAACTGTCCACAGGTCTTTTAAATGTTGTAAGTAGTATCTACCACCTCCTCTGGGAGTTCATTACACATAAAAGCCACCCTTTGTGGGAAAATATAATATCTCTTCACTCTTTCTATTGCTGCAAATGCTTTTTTAAAAATTAATTAGCAACATTTTTAGTTTGACAGCCTAGACCATTTTGTGGATGCTGAGTTGATGAATGATTTATAGTTTATATTTACATGTCTATATTTGGTCAGCTGGGATCCACAAGTCAGAGATTCAGTCTGTTCCATCAAACCAGCTAAAAATAAAACAGTGAGGTCTCAATTATACACTGGAGCACAAAATTATTCTTCAGCACCAATGAATCACCAAGACCAGGAGAGCTGAACGTCTCCTGGCAAACAGAAAATGCTTGGCAATAAGATTCGCTTAAAGGAAGTCAGTAATAGATGAAAATTGAAACTGTAAGTTCTCTTCTAAATTGATTCCTGTTATTAATTCCTGTTTTAGTCTCATTAAAACAACATTCAGGTGTCAAATTAGGGCTTTTGACCAGAGTAGCATGGTATCATTAAGCTCTGGAATGTTGTGGTTCTGTTCACCGAGCTGGAAGTTTTTGTTGCAAACGTTTCGTCCCCTGGCTAGGCGACATCATCAGTGCTTGGGAGCCTCCTGTGAAGCGCTTCTTTGATGTTTCCTCCGGTGTTTATAGTGGTCTGTCCCTGCCGCTTCCGGTTGTCAGTTTCAACTGTCCGCTGTAGTGGTTGGTATATTGGGTCCAGGTCGATGTGTTTGTTGATGGAGTTTGTGGATGGAAGCTCTGGAATGTCAAGTCTTTTTTCTCTGTTTTAAGTCATGGAGTCATAGAGATGTGCAGCACAGAAACAGACCTTTCGGTTCAACTTGTCCAAGCAGACCAGATATCCTAACCTAATCCAGTCCCATTTGCCAGCATTTGGCCCATATCCCTCCAAACCCTTCACATTCATATACCCATCCAGATGCCTTTTAAATGTTGCAATTGTACCAGCCTCCACCACATCCTCTGGCAGCTCATTCCATACATCCTTTGCATGAAAAAGTTGCCCCTTAGGTCCCTTTTATATCTTTCCCATCTCACCCTAAACCTATGCCCTCTAGTTCTGGACTCCCCTAACTCAGGGAAACGACTTTGTCTATTTATCCTATCTATGCCCTTCATGGTTATAGCCCTCTATTAGGTCACCCCTCAACCTCCAACATGACAAGGAAAACAGTTCCAGCCTATTCAGCCTCTCACCTTAGCTGAAACCCTCCAACCATGAGCAATGCCCTTGTAAATCTTTTCTGAACAACATCCTTCTGATAGGAAGGAGACCAGAATTGCACGCAATATTCCAACAGTGGCCTAACCAATGTCCTGTACAGCCGCAACATGACCTCCCAACTCCTGTACTCAATACTCTGACCAGAAAAGAAAAACTTACCAAATGCCTTCTTCACTATTCTGTCTACCTGCGATTCTACTTTGAAGGAACTATGAACCTGCACTCTAAGGTCTCTTTGTTCAGCAACACTCCCTAGGATCTTACCATTAACTGCACAAGTCCTGCTCTGGTTTACCTGTCCAAAATGCAGCACTTTGCATTTATCTAAATTAAATTCCATCTGCCACTCCTCAGCCCATTAGCCCTTTGCGTGAAATCCCATTGTACTCTGAAGTTACCTTCTTCGTGGTCCATTACACCTCCAGTTTTAGTGTCATCTGCAAACTCATCTGTAACTATACCTCCTATATTCAAACCTAAATCATTTATGTAAATGATGAAAAGTAGTGGACCCAGCACCGATCCTTGTGGCACTCTACTGATCACAGGCCTCCAGTCTGAAAAACAACCCTCCACCACCACCCTCTGTCTTCTACCTTTGAGCCAGTTCTGTATCCAAATGGCTAGTTCTCCCTGTATCCCATCATGTCCAGGTTTTACCTGGCAGCTTGGACACTTGATGCCAGCCTTGTCTATCATGAGCATATTCTAATAGTGGTGGAAGGAGACCGTTAACTGACACCCAATTTAAAGCTCTTCACCCCCAGCTCCTTAAATTCAGGAGCGTGTCACTGTTTATGAATCAAGAAGCATCCGATCTACTCAATCTATGAACTTGGGAGCGAGCCTTCCTAAAAGGAACTACCCTGGAATTGTCGATGCAGTATCTGGTACAGCCAGTAATTAGGAAAGCTAATCGAATGCTCTAACTAACGAGGAGGGGGATTAAACACAAAAGTAGGGAGGTTTGCTTCAGTTATACAGACCACTTCGGAGACCATATCCAGAGTACTGTGTACAATACTAGTCTCCTTATTTTAAAAAGCCTGTAAATGCACTGGAAGCAGTTCAGAAAATGGTTATCAGACTAGTATCAGGAATCAGAAGGTTATCCTATAACAGAAGGTTAGACACTGGAGTTTAGAAGAATAGGAGATGACTTGATTGAAACATACAATCCTGAAGTATCTGTTGATGTGGAGATGTTTCCACAATGGTAGGGTCCACAACTAGGAGTCACAGCTTAAAAGTCAGAGATCACTCATTTAACACTGTGAATAGGCAATTTTCTTTTTCTCACAGGGTCATGATTCTTTGGAATTCCCATGCTGAAAGCTGGTCGAAGCCGAGTCCTTGAATATTTTTAAGATGGAAGTGGGTAGTTCTTGTTCAGCAAGGCAATGAAAGTTTATCGGCTAGGCAGGTGTGCAGACCTAATCAAATTAGACCTGATTTGACTGAATTATGGAGCAAGACGGAGGGGCTGAGCAGCCTACTCCTGCTCTTTGGATGCTTATGAGTTGGTAGCAGCTTCACTTGTGCCTGAAAATGGCAGAGATTTTGTACAGTGTCAGGAATTGAATCCAACTTGGTCGAAGTGATAAATCAAACTAGATCTGGACAGGCCTAATTAGGATCAGGAAGCGCTTGGTGTGAGGAGATTCTACAATAGCAGAATTTTCATTTTTATTTGTTCTGAAAAAGTGAGTAATACTCTCAAGGCAGAATTTATTGCTTATCAAGAGCAATAGGAGTCAACTACTTCACATCTGACTTAAACTGCATGCAACTGAAAACTTTCCTTATCTGAAGATCATCAATAAGCCAACTGCAGTTTATTTTGTAAACATCCAACAGCTTTTATTGACACTTTTTCTGCGCATTGAAGTTGACCCTTACATTTCCTAATCATCTGAATTCAATTCCACAACCTGGAATGCTGGAATTTTTATTTGTGATCTTCATGTTTGTGGTTAGTTTGGGCTCTATTCATGAGGTGATCATTCTCTTTCTTGGTTTTCAAATTCACATCCACAGGGCTAAATCATTAGCTTTTATGGCTAAGTGTGAGTTACACAGGGTGGTTTATTGCAACAAGTGGCTGGGCAGGCTTGACAAGATCAATGGTGCATTTCTGTTCCAATGTTCCCAAACTCGCTGAGCCACTTAGGAAAAACATAAAAGATAAAAAGGAGATGGCTCCACATGTCAAGATATGCCTTGCCAGAGTTCTTGTCCAAGAATGTACAAATCTTGCAGTCGCCCATGTTGCTCAGACCCCTATTAGCATCTGTTCTTATTCTCTGTACCAGGAGTTTTGATCTAAGGATTTTTCAGCAGCAATAAAGGCAAGAACTTGTGATAATTATTATTGCACAATTTTAAAAATGTTAAATACAACTTTGCTCCATCAATAATTCATTGTTCATGAGAATGTTGATCATTTTTGTTAAAGTTTTTACACCCAGCAAACTTGTTCCTCAATGACTGATTTGCTTGTATAGAAGACCAGAACTAGGGGCCATGATATAAGGCAGTTCGTAATAATTGCAACAGAGAAATCAGGAGAAATATTTTTACCCCAAAAAAATCACAAGAACACAGAACTCTATAAGAAGTATGGTATAAATGACTGCATTTATTTTGAGACGACTTGAGCGTAAAAGCAGGGATGTTCTTCTGAGGCTCTGTAAGGCTCTGGTCAGACCAAATTTGGAGTATTGTGCACAGTTTTGGGCTCCATATCTCAGGAAGGATGTACTGGCCCTGGAGCGTGTTCAGAGGAGGTTCACGAGAATGGTTCCAGGAATGAAAAGCTTAGCAGATGAGGAATGTTTGAGGACTCTGGATTTATACCCCATGGAGTTTAGAAGGATGAGGGGGGATCTAATTGAAACAGATAGAATACTAAATGACCTGGACTAAGTAGGTGTTGGGAAGATGTTTCAATTGGCAGAAGAGACCAGGACCCGAGGGCATAGCCTTAGAATAAAGGGAAGACCTTTTAGAATGAAGATAAGGAAAAACTTCTTCAGCCAGAGAGTGGTGAATCTCTGGAATTCACTGTCACAAGGCTGTGGAGGCCAGGTCATTGAGTATATTTAAGACTGAGATAGATAGGTTCTTGAGTACCAAAGGATCAAGGGTTACGGATGAAAAGTTGGAGAATGGGATAGAGAGACTTAAAAGCCATGATTGAATGGTGGAGCATAATTAATGTGCTCTGCTCCTATGTTTTATCGTCGTATGGTCTTAAGTAGTTCAGATGATTAGCATACATTTCCTTAAAGGGAAAGCTAAATTGACATGAAAGAGGGAAAAACAGAAAGGGGTTTTGATGGAATTAGCTAGAAAGTGTAGGACAGGACAGCTACGAAGCATAAAAATATATTTGGACATATTGGGTCAAATATCCTGCATTTGTTCGATAAATACCATTTAATTATCACCATCTACCTCAATTCCTTTTCTCCAGAGTTATATCTTATTTTTTTCCTATTTGCTGATTACAGGCCTATCCTGTAACTTCTTTTTTTATTTGTCCTTGAGATATGGGTGCCGCTTGCTCGGTGAGCATTTATTGCCCATCCCAAATTGCCCCTACATTTAAGTATAAATCACTGATGCATACCAAAAACAAGAGGTAAAAACAATGACTGCAGATGCTGGAAACCAGATTCTGGATTAGTGGTGCTGGAAGAGCACAGCAATTCAGGCAGCATCCGAGGAGCTTCGAAATCGACGTTTCGGGCAAAAGCCCTTCATCAGGAATAAAGAATCCGAGAATCCGAGGAATCCGAGACACCCGCACCAATCAACCAAACCGCCCCATGGCTCAACATTTCAACTCCCCCTCCCACTCTGCCGAGGATATGGAGGTGCTGGGCCTCCTCCACCGCCGCTCCCTCACCACCAGACGCATGGAAGAAGAACGCCTCATCTTCCGCCTCGGAACACTTCAACCCCAGGGCATCAATGTGGATTTCAACAGCTTCCTCATTTCCCCTTCCCCCACCTCATCCTAGTTTCTAACCTCCAGCAACACTGTCCCCTTGACTTGTCCGGACTTGTCCGACCTGCCCAGCTCCTTTTCCACCTATCCACTCCACCCTCTCCTCCCTGACCTATCACCTTCATCTCCTCCCCCACTGACCTATTGTACTCTATGCTACTCTATCTCCACCCCCACCCTCCTCTAGCTTATCTCTCCACGCTTCAGGCTCTCTGCCTTTATTCCTGATGAAGGGCTTTTGCCCAAAACGTCGATTTCGAAGCTCCTCGGATGCTGCCTGAATTGCTGTGCTCTTCCAGCACCACTGATCCTGTACCAAAAACAAGAGCCTAGCACAGATTCCCAGTCACAGAAACATCCCTCAACCAACACTGTCTGCTTCCAGCCTCTCAGCCAATTTTGGATCCTAGACATTGCTCTTCTTTGGATCCCCTTGGGCTGTTACTGGTTCTTGACCAATCTTACCAAAAGCTTCACTAAAATCCATTTAGACCAAATCAAATGTCTGATGTACATCAACAGTCCTCATTGATTTCTCAAAGTTTTTGATCCACTTTGTCAAAAATGGCCATCCCTTAACAACACCATGTTGACTCTTCCTGATTAATCCGTGTCTCTCCAAGTGCCAATGCATTCTGTCCTTCACAATTCTTCCTATTGAGTTCCTCCCAACTGAGGTTAGATTGATGGGCCTGTAATTTCCTGACCTATCCTTTCTTATCTTTTTTGATAATGGCACAACATTAGCAGTCCTACAATCCTCTGTTATGTCATCTGTGGCAGGAGAGGCCCTAAATACCTCCATCCTTGCTCCATTTAACATTTTATCTGACCCTTCAGATTTATCCACTATAAGGGTAGTGAATCTGCTAATATGGCCATCTCTGTCTATGCTAATCTCCTCTAATGTTTCACAATCCTCCACACGGATAGCACAGACAGTGGCCTCTGCAACAGGCATATGGAGACAGCAAAATGTTGGTTCCCTCACCATCTGCCACAGACTTACTCTAACAGCTATGTCCTTTAAGACCCAGCCATCTTGGTCAGTGGTGATCCAACCAATCAACCCTTATTCCACAACTACATTGTCTATTGTTTTGCCAACTTACTTCCTTATTTCTTAAATTTAAATGATAACTCTCACTGATTGACTCCTTCATTGCCATGAAACAAAATGCTTTTCCACTTTAGACTATTTTTTAAGTAGTCCCTTTTTTTGTATCCATTCCTTTCAAAATGTCTATCTGAAATTGTACTTACTCTTGTTATCACTGGAAGAGATAGGGCTGCATTTCATATCTGTTTGTTCAAGTGTAAGTTATATGGAGTGTTTCTCTCTGTCAGACCCAGTGAGTTTTCTCACCATAATTACTAAACTTGTTTCATTAACGACTGAGCCTTGCTCTCTGGCATCTCTCTCACATGATTCTCATTCTTTCCTTCCACCCGCAATTCATGGAACAACTCGTCACTTCTGGGATGTCCCAGAGTTCACCAACATCCCTAGCACTGGTGCTATCTTTAAAAGACTTCTATGCACCTGGATAAACACTGTTAGTTTGGAGCTGCACGACTCAGTTCCTGACATTTGCTCTGGTTATGGCACAGAAGGAGAAATTGGCAGATCAGTTTCTAGACAGGAACCTGGAGGTCTTGTTGGAGGGGTGGGGTGGGGATTATGTCTTCTCCCCCAAGGACCGGCAGAGAGCCATGAGACCTGGCTGTGCCTCTCTGCCAGAGCTTGCCACCTAGGTTAATGTATTCTCAGCTATATGGATGAATGCCCAGCAGTGTATGAAAAATATCAATGATGTCCTCCACTCTATCAGCTTAACTGCCACCATCTTCTCTTCGAGGCTTCACACTGACTTGACACATCTATCATTAAAGCTCATGCTCCACTAATCTCACTAGTACCTGCAATATCTTCCTATACTCGCTATCACTGACCCCAACACCTGACATCACTAACCCCGCGTGCCTCCTCACTGTCTACTCTCATGCTTATCACACAGCTGTACAATCCATTTTCATCTGCCTTAACACTAGGATAAAATAACAGAGCAGAAAGAGAGAAGACTGTGGTAGAATGCTCGACACTCAGCTTCTCCCCCCTTATAAGGAAAGCTTCCTAACAGTAGCCACCCTGAGTACCTGACTGCCTATGTCCAAGCCCCTCGACTGGCATCAGAGTCTAACCTGCCTTTCCTTGATGGGCCTCAAATGAAGGTTATCTCTGTTGGCATGACTGAGGACTACTGACAACTGTGGCACCGTGCCTGTGCTAAATGGCTGACTATAGTGCTGGATTGTGAGTATGGTATCTCTGGCTGAGGAGGCAAAGCATAAAAAGGCAAGGCAAAACAATGCAGAGCATGGGTACTGCCGATATCCAGGTAACTCCAGACGATGGAGCATTATGAGAGCAAGCAAAGAGCCCAGGAATTAAGCCTGGTACAGTCCATGAGCTGGGTGCACCTCCCTGAGCTCTTAGTGTCCTTAGTGGATCAGAGATGTGCCATGAGGTTTCTTAGAGTCTTGCACATGTTAGGTGCATATCGGTAGGGAAGTGTCCCCTGAGATGTTGGTACTTTTGGAACAAGTAGTGTACTGAAGTCACCAGGTTCCAATTTGATTTCCTTGTGGAATTTTCCCACCATCTAGACTGGAACATTTTGCAAGATCAGCTGAATACTATTGAGGTGAGTTGTGGCATGATGTGGCAGTTAACAAGCTATAATATCTCTTAAATGGCAACTAGCCACTGCCTAGATAGAAGCTTGATGCACCACTTGACAAATGCATAAAAGACGTAGCTCCCGACTTCTCTCCAATTCTGCTATGAATCTCAACATAACCCACATTGTAAGGATGCTTACAAGATTCTCTCCAAAGTACTGAAATCATAAACTGTTTACTGACTGAGGATTGGTAGCAGACATGTTTGGCACCTCAGTGCACGAAAGTATTTGAATGCAATATTCGAAATAGCTTATGGCATTCTAAGTGTCCAACTACTTTCTAGTATGCAAAGACTGGCATTTTGCACCTAAACCCAGTGAATGGGTATCACTTACCAGTTGGCAACATGCAATCCAGGCTAGCAACTCCAACCTGTCACAAAGCTGCCCAGCCTTCTGTGACACCAGCCTCCATATGCAAATGTGATAGTCTTAGACCATCCATCTCACTTCCCAGGAATGGTAACCGGCATTTACATACAGAAATTTAAGGGTGCATACATGAGGATCAGTGGTCAGCACAACATTGTGGGTTGAAGGGCTGTACTGTTCTATGTTCTATGTTCTATAACTACTTCAACTATTTTAAACTACTTTTAAGCATTTTAACTACTCAGGTGGTCACAGGTCAGAGATTCTGAGACTATATAACCTTGTTTTAGACTCTCCAGTCAGAAATAATTAGCTCCCATCTCTAAAGGTCATGTTACACCTTCTCAGCATCTTATGTGTTTCAATCAAATTGCTCTGATTTATCTCAACTCCAGATATCATCCATTCCAATAAATCTCTTCTCAAAGGACAACTGTCTCATCCAAGAAATCAAGCCTAGAAGTTTTCTGATGAAGGGCTTATGCCCGAAACTTTGATTTTCCTGCTCCTCAGATGCTGCCTGACCTGCTATGCTTTTCCAGCACCACACGCTCGACTCTGATCTTCATAATCTGCAGTTCTCACTTTCTCCCAGCTAACTGTTTTGAAATGCCTTTACAAACTTAAGATTACACTTTATACTTAGTTGAAGAATAAAAAAAAAACAATGTTGTGATCTATTTTACAAGAAGTTGATTGTAGTAGACTGTTCACAAGTAAAGGGATGACTGACAAGTGGGAGGCTTTCAAACTTGTGATAATGAGGGCTCAAAGGCATTATGCTCCTGTTACAACAAAAGTTATAGCTGGTAAGATTAGGGAACAACAGATGAATAAAGATTTTGCGATTCTAGTAAAAAATAAAAAAGAATAATAAATTATAGACAATGAGATCAAGTGAATATCTTAAAGAGTAAAGGGTGTTGAGATATTCTTAAGAGGGAAATCAGAAAGTCAAAGAAGGGATATGAGACAGTCTTGGCAGATAAGGTTAAGGATAATCCAAAGAGATTCTACAAGTACATGAAGAGCAAAAGAGTAACTATAGAGAATTAGGCCCCTTAAAGATCAAGGTTGTCTTCTATGTATTGAATTTCAGAAGATGGGAGAGTTACTAAATGAATATTTTATGTCAGTTTTTACTAAAGAGAAAGAAATGGAGGCTAGAGAACTCAGGGAAATAAATATTGATGTTTTGCAAACAGTTCACATTACAAAAGAGGAAGTGCAAGAGGTCATAGAAAACATAAAGGTGGATAAATCTTAGGGACCAGGTCAAGTATATCCCTGGACATTATGGGAAGTTAGCAAAGAAATTGCAGGGACGCTAGCAGAAATATTTGTATCACATATGACCATGGATGAGATGCCAGAGGACTAAAGTGTAGCTAATGTTGTGCCTTCATTGAGAAAGGTTGTAAGGAGAAGCCTGGGAACTGTCGAACTGTGAGTCCAAAATCGGTTTTGGGGAAGTTATTGGAAGTGGTTCTGAAAGATAGGATTTGCATGCATTTGGAGAGAGAAGGATTGATTAGGAATAGTCAGCATGATTTTGTGCAAGGGAAATTGTATTTCATAAAAAAACTCAATCAAGTTCGTGAGATATGAGTTGTTTGAGGAAGTAACCAAAAAGGTTGATGAGGGTAGAGCTGTAGACGTTATTTACGTTGACTTTAGTAAAGCCTTTGACATGGTTCTGTATGGTGGTCTAATTAGTAAAGTTGTATCACATTGGATTCAGGTGGGCTTGAAAACTGGATACAAAATTGGCTTGACGTTAGGAAACAGGGTGTTGGTGGTGTGTTGTCTCTTGGACTGGAGGCCTGTGATCCTCAGGGATTGAAATTGGGTCTCTTTTGTTTGTCATTTATATAAATGATTTTGATCCAAATACTGGAGACATGGTTAATAAGTGTGCAAATGACACCACAATTGGTGTTACAGGAGGCAGTGAAGAAAGTTATCTAAGATTGCAAAGAAATCTTCATCAATTGGATCAATGAACAGAGGAGTGGTAGATGGAGTTTAATTTGGATAAATGTGAGGTATTGCATTTTGGTAAAACAAACAAAGGCAGGACTTATACAATTAATATAGGGCCCTAGGGTTTCAGGTACATTATTCTTTGAAATTTGCGTTACAGGTCGACAGCATGGTTAAGAAGGTATTTAGCACACTTGTCTTCATTGCTCAGACCATTGAGCATCAGCAGCAGGTCATCATGTTGAGATTGTAAAGGATATTAGTGAGGCTTCTCCTAGAGTACTCTGTGCAGTTTTGGTTGTCCTGCTATAACAAGGATATTATTAAACTGGAGAGGGTTCAGAAAGGATTTACCAGGATGTGCTGGGCATGGAGGATTTGAGTTTTAAAAATAGGCTGGCTAGGTTGGGAAGTTTTTCACTGCAGCGTAGGAAATTGAGGGGTGATCTTATACAGGTTTATAAAATCATGAAAAGCATAGGTATGGCGAGGGTCTTTTCCCTATGGTGGCAGAGTTCAAAACTAGGGGCCATATTTTTCAGGTAAGGAGGGAAAGATTTAAAAAGGACATGAGGGGCAATGTTTTTACACAGAGAGTGGTTCATGTGTGAAATGAACTGGCAGAGGAAGTAATGGATGCAGGTACAGCTAGGAAGTTTAAAAGACATTTAGAAAAGTACATGAAAGGGAAAGGTTTGGAGGGATATGGGCCAGACACGGACAAATGGGACTAGTTTCTTTTGGGAACATGGTCAGCATGGACTAATTGGATTGAAGGGTCTGTTTCCATGCTCTATGACTCTAAGACTCTATAACAAAATAAGGGGGGAGGAACCGGGCAACGTTACAGGACCAGTAATCAAGCAGCCTATGATAATGCTCTGGGGATAAGGATTCAAATTCTATCACTGAAACCAGTGGAATTTAAATTCACTTCTTAAAACCATAAGCTATAGGAGCCGAATTAGGCCATTTAACCCAACGAATCTACTCTGCAATTCAATCATGGCTGATGTTTTTCTCAACCCAATGTAAACCAAGTCTCTGTAATTAGCTTAAAAATGTGTTGCTGGAAAAGCGCAGCAGGTCAGGCAGCATCAAAGGAACAGGAGAATCGACGTTTCGGGCATAAACCCTTCTTCAGCCCATTCCTGAAGAAGGGCTTATGCCCGAAACGTCGATTCTCCTGTTCCTTTGATGCTGCCTGACCTACTGCGCTTTTCCAGCAACACATTTTTGAGCTCTGATCTCCAGCATCTGCAGTCCTCACTTTCTCCAAGTCTCTGTAATGTCAACCTTGAAGCTATCATGAATTTTTAGTCAAAATCCATCTGATCACTGTCATCTTTTTGGTAAGGAAATCTGCCATCACAATATCCGCAGTATATTTGGTCTGGACTGCGTGTGACGACAGACACAGAGGAATATGGTTGAACCCATAACTGCCCACTGAATTGGCCGAGCAAGCCACTCAGTTCAAGGGCAATTAGGGATGTTGGCCTTGGCAGCAATGAGTAAAATAAAATTATTAACTCTGCCAATCACACTGTAAACAATGTTTAAGATTCTGTGCTGATGTAGAAATCGCACTGCTAATGGTTGTTTTATGAACATATATTGTGTTGCAGTCCACAAAGCTCTGTTTACATATCCAATGCAAACAGTTCAATAGTATGTACCGGTTCCTTTCATATCAAAGTTGTCACGTTTCTACTTCAGGACTGGTTTTCATGGGACTGAAGCTACCACACAGGCACTGCTTACAATTTTCTGATTCTGATCATGAAACAATTCCTGAGATCAGAGAAAGGTTTAGTATTTTCAACTGACAGGAAAAGGTCACAGGGATGGGGTTGCGGGGATGAGGGGACATTTTGTGTCAAAGCACTGGACTGTTAATAAAATTGCAATTGCAACATAATTGATATTATTGGTAAACTTTTATCTTTGCTACCAGTTTGCCCCTGGAAACATAAAGGAAACTACACCCCTGTTAAGTTTCCTTGTACCTACAAAGTGCATATTGTTTGCTCACTTGACAGAACTCTTTATGATAAACTGCAAGAAACTGAGGGAAAACAGAACTCAAATTATTATGTTGCTAAATCAAAGTCTCAGTGAGGAGAAGGTTAACATGGCAAGCATTTTATGATTTAAGCTTTTTCCAACCAGAGTCACAAGCTGCCATTCTCAACTAATTTAAGGCCATGAAGGAAATTAAAGGCTCTTTCATAGCCGTATGGAACAATGATCCATGAGTTAGGATGAGCTGGGAGATTTCCGAAAAATGACAGCACAGGTCAGGAATCTAAAGGCCAGAAATCTGATCTTAACGCCAAATGCACTTGTGTACATCTGTGAATTAAATTATACATGACAGGCCCTGATACTTCTCATTCAGCTCCTAAATAGAAACTGTCAACTGGCACTGCTCTGAGCTTACATACCTGTGAACCTCTAAATATAGGGAATCGAGAGTGTGGTACTGGAAAAGCATACCAGGTCAGGCAGCTTCCGAGGTGCAGGAGAATCGACATTTCAGGCCCTCCTGATGAAGGGCTTATGCCCGAAATGTCGATTCTCCTGCTCCTCTGATACTGCCTGACCTGCTGTGCTTTTCCAGCGCCACACTCTCAACTCTGATCTCCAGCATCTGCAGTCCTCACTTTCTTCTCAATATAGGGAGCCCAATGCGTTTTCCCTTTATTTATTAAGCACATAAATCAACCATGCTCAGTCCAAAGAGGACATGAAACTCATATTTGTGTCAAAGTTCTCTTTGACACATATATTTTTCTTTGTGGACCTTGCGTGTTTTTTTAAGGGGGCACCAATTACAGCTGTCCTCATAGCACAGTTGAAATCTAAAAGTTACCATCGAGGTGGGTTTCTGTTTTATGGCTTTGTGCTCCTACCATGGTTTCTTCACAGAGGGAGCACAGATCAGATCTTCAGGCGTGGAGTGTGGAAGGCCTCACGGGAGATTTCATTCATTAAAATGAGCGAACTTGCTGATCTTTTCTCCCGGTGTTGAACAGCGTGAGCTGGGATACGGAGGAAGCATTTCCAGTTCTTCATCATTTAACTGGTGAAAATAGTGGGCCATACAACAGGTCTGTTTGCAATGTTCCAATACAAGCTTTCAGGGAACTGGTAGATGAAGCTTCTATCATCATGAATACCCTATAGATCTGGCTGACTATCCACACAGGATAATCAACCATCCTGAATTTTCCAAGACCATCCTGTATTTGATGTGGCCGTGCTATGTCTATTGCTGGGATGCTGTCTGTCCAGGTTTTTGGCTCTCCCTCCCAGCAGCCCACTTTCACAGAGTTGCTGTCCCATTTGACAGCAAACCTCAGCCCACACAATCTATCATGTGCCTTAATATAATCCTCAAGAGTTGCTCACCATTTGGGGACACTCACTGGAACGCTGGACATGGAGAAATGCACTCCATGAAGTCTATCCTTACATATCAGTAGTTTGTTTCCTCGGGTATGAGAATTGCCCATTTAAACTTCTTTAAAATCAATTTTATTGCTCCCAATTGTTCATTGTCAAACTGAGACCAGTAAAGTTCCAAGTTCCCTAATGAATTAGCTAACCTCTTCCAAGGAGAGCTAGTCAGGAAACAGCAATTGGTCTCAGAACCCTTGGCTATAACTGGGAGATATAGTTGGCATACCTTTTATAATTGGCAGGGTATCAAGAGACGACATTCTCAAGCTTGGCTGTGAGACTCCACACATCATCGCTGGGGCCAATACAACAGTAATGGATAGTTGGGCAATATACCAGAGGGCACTGAGTACGCAGGTTACCACATTCCCAGCACAGTCAGCACTTTCAATACAGAAAAGAGGAAACGACCAACAAATTACATAAGAAAATGCTGATGACTTTATGAACTACTCCTGGCCTGGCATCATTATGAAAACAAAAAGAAAAATACATGATTGAGCATCCATGGGAGATAGAATCCAAACAGCGTGGAAGCAAGCAATTGGCCCATCAAGTCCACATTAACCCACTAAAGAGTACCCGACCCAAGTCCTGTAAACATACATTCTCTATAGTAATCCACCTCGCCTGCACGCTATGGGAAATTTAACATGGCCAAACCACATAATCTTTGGATTGTGGGAGGAAACGGGAGTACTCGGCAGAAACCCACAGACAGCGCTTTCATTTCACTTGAGAATAAGGATTTTAGAGAAAAAAAACCTTCAAAGTCTTGACTATAATTTTCCCAAAGTTTAAGTCTAAATCTGCTCAGGGATTTTACACAAGGTTCTTCTGGACAGAAGCCAAATAATTCACACTGGAAATTGTAGCGTCTAGCTGGAAGACAATTCCCCAAGTTAGAGGACCATATATTTTATTGCTACTAGATTAAATAACTTGGATATAGTTGCTTAATAACTTCACAAACATAATCACAGCTGAAGAAAACAGGATTCTGTATTCACATTATTGTTTTCTTTCAAGGATGACTCACTCAAAAATCAATGTAATAAAGATCTATTGTTGTTCTACTTGCATAGCAACAAGTTGTTCAATTTAGCACTTCACTGCTAAAATTAGTGCAACATTTTTATTAATCTCCTTTCACCTCCTGAACTTAGTCTCCTTTCTAGTTCAAAAAGTTTTTATATATTTTATTGAAAACTTACACATCATTTGAGCCACTTTGGTAAGTGATAATAGTACTGACAATTGTGTCATAATTAATGTGACAGTGTGACATAAATAGAAAACACTAAGGATATGAAAGTGGATACTTTGCAGAGACTAAAATAACTTCAAGCAGAAATCATGGTAATATTACTCCACTGAAGAAGTAATGAGGAAGAAAGACAATTTGTACTTATATAGCACCTTCCATCGTTCCAGGAGATCAATCAAGAACTTTTCAAATGCAGTTACTGTTGTAATGCAGGAAATAAAAGAATTTTGTTGCGATAGCAGCAGACATTGTTTACATTGACTTCAGTCGAGCCTTTGACAAGGTTCTGCATGGTAGACTAATTAGTAAAGTTTGATCACATGGGATTCAGGGTGAGTTTGCCAATTGGATACCAAAATGATTTCACGGTAGAAGACAGTGTGATGGCAGAGGGTTGTTTTTTATACTGGAGGCCTGTGAACAGCAGTGCTCCACAGGGATCAGTACCTGGTCCACTCTTGGTTGTCATTTATATAAAGTATTTTGGTTGAGAATCTAGAAGGCATGGTTAATAAGGTTGCACATGATGCCAAAATTGGTGGTACAGTGGACAGTAAAGAAGGTTATCTAAGATTACAGAGAGATTTAATTAGGTCAATGGGCTGAGAACTGGCAGATGGAGTTTAATTTGGATAAATGTGAGAAATTATATTTTGGCAAAACAAACAAGGACAGGACTTATACAACAGATGGTATGGTCCTGGGTAGTGTTCTAGACCATACAGACTTATGGAGTTCAGGTACATGATTCTTTGAAATTTGTATCACAGGTAGACAGCGTGATTAAAAAGGTGTTTAGCCTTCATGGCTCAGACCTTTGAGTAGAATATTTGGGACGGGTTAAGGTTGTACATGACATTGGTGAGACATCTTCTGAAATATTATATGCAGTTCTGATCGACTTGCTATAGGAAAGATGTTATTAAATTGGAGAGGTTCAGAAAGGATTTACCAGGACATTGTCAGGAATAGAGGGTTTGAGTTTTAAAAATAATCTGGTAAATTTTTCACTGCAGCATAGGAGCTTGAGGGGTGATCTTATAGAAGTTTAGAAAATCATGAGGGGCACAGATATGGTGATAGGCAAGGGTGTTTTCCCTAGTGTGGGCTAATTCAAAAATAGGGGGCATATTTTTAAGGTAAGAGGAGAAAGTTTTGATAAGGACATGGAACAACCTTTTTCACAGAGAGTGGTTCGTGTGTGGAACAAACTGCCAAAGGAAGTGATAGCTATAGTTACAACATTCACAGGACATTTGGATAAGTTCATGAATAAGAAAGGTTTGGATAGATATGGGACTAGTTTAGTTTGGAAACATGGTTGGTGTGGACTAGTTCAACCAAAGGGGGTGTTTCCATGCTATATGAATCGATGACTGCAGCTACTTCAATTATTGAAACAATTTCTGAGCTTAATGACAAATGGGAAAGTGCAAAAGCTATTGCACACACAAGGTATTGATTAATTGAAGCAATAGCACTCCATGAAGCTTCTCTCTTTTCCCTCTTTATTTTTCTTTCCTCCACCCATTTCCTGACTGGAAGACTGGGAATATGACCTGTATTGAACCTCTGCCAGTAATTATTTGGAGCGTGGTCCCAATTTTAACTCTGCGCAAGTGAGTTGGTTTTGAATGGGTGAAGAATCGGGCCCCATCTGACCTATTGATCTTTGTATACTGTAGGTTGTGCCTTGACAGAATGGACAATGCTTTGAAGTTGTGATTTAACTAGTGGGCAGATAAATGTCTGTGGATGTTATGTGAATGAACGCGCAGAAGGAAAAATCCCTCATAAAGACAGTGAACTAAAGATGAATCGCATCGTAGTGGGACACCTTTTTGACCTGGTAAGTAGATTGGATCAATGACAGACGACAGGCAGTAAATATAATAGACAGTCAATATATCTGTCAGAATTTGACGAGTTGTGTCCCACCAAAATCTGTGTTGAGGCCTCAACTATTTAGTGTGCTTGTTAACAATTTAGATTGCAGATTGTCTAAGTTTGCAGCTGATAGAAAAGTAAGTGGTATAGAAACCAACCTAGATGGAAACATAAAATTATAGCGAAATATTAATAGATTAAATGAATAGACAAAACGGTGGCACTTGATTTCAATGTTGCCAAGTGTAAGGTCAGTCATTTTTGACTGAAGAAGGATAGAACAGTTTGAAACAGTGAAAAGAAAAGAAGCGGACAAGGACAAGGAGACCTTAGAACATATTAAAATGAAGCAAGCACGAACAAATTCCTTGAAATTTAAATGTTAATGGTTGATTGGTTTGAAGTTTTCAATTTCAGAGAAACTGACAATGTAGATGGAAACTATTTTTGTGGGTTAGGGAATCTCAGATAGGAGTTATAGCATATAAAATGTGAGTTAAAACTTTTAGAACTTAAGTTAATAAGTACTATGACAGGAGATAAAAGAAATTTGGAATACTCTGCACACATGACTATATTATCCAATTTAGTGCAAGCGCATTGGTAAAGGCAAAGTCATCATAGTCCCAGAGGAACATCGGACAGCTCTTTCATTAGGGAGACAATTGGCAGTGCCTTAACCTGAGGGTCAGTATACCTCAAGCAAGTGGCAAGGATAAGACATTGGGGTCCTCGTGGTAACCTCAGCCTGTACAGGAATTGTTGTTGCATTGCAAACCAGACATCCAGCCAAACTAGCTAACACATGAGCGCGGTAAACATATCATCATATCGTTCCTTTTTAAATTCTATCATGGACCATGGGTTGGCTGGCGAAGATTTGTTGCCCATTGCTAGATTCCTTTGAGAAGATGGTGCTGAGCTTCCTTCTTGAACCGCTGCACTCCTTGTGCTGTAGGTAGATGCACAATGCCTTGAGGGAGGGAATTCCAGGATTTTGAGCATGCAACATAAAGGGACAGAGATACATTTCCAAGTCAGGATGGTGAGTGGCTTGGAGGAGAAATTGCAGGTGGTGACATTCCCATGTATCTGCTTGTCCTTGAGTTTGAAAGGTGCTGTTTAAGAATGTATGGAAAATTTAGTGTGACAATTTCCAGCTAACTAATTAAAGTATGGCTCAATCAAAGTACAATTCAACATAAAGCAGATTTAAGTTTCAAATGAATTATCAACCTTGGCTTAATCTTCTTAATTTTAGTAGTGAGTGAAAAACCTATGGGTCCCAACATCAATCGTGTAATGTAAGCTAACACTTCAGTGTCAAGAAAGTGCAGCAATATCGGAGATGTTATCTTGCTGATGAGCCATCAAACCCAGACTCTTGCTAGCCATCTCAGGTGACAAAAAGAGATTCCACTGGACAAGATAGAAGTGAACAGGAAAGTACTTAACATGCTTTTGTCATCATGATGGCAATCCATGGTTCAGTTGTTGCATATTTCCCACTGAACCAGTCAACTGCTGGTTCAAATCACACTCCAGAAACTTCATCAAATAATATAGGTTGACAGTTCAGTACAGATCTGAAAGACTGCAGCACTGGCAGGGGTACTGTGTCGAATTTCAACAGACCACACAACACTGGTGAGGAGGTGGAAAGGCTTAGAAAATGGCAGCAGAAGGCATGAGGAAGGAAATGGAACACCTTCCTAATGTTAATCCCAGAACTAGGATGGCAGTGGCTGAGTGACTGGATGCAGGAAACTAAATAATGCAATTAATTGGCCAATTAATAGCCATTTTACCACTATGCTGGGATTTTCCTGGCATAAGCATAGGGCCCCACTGTGTGAGGAGACTGCAGCTATATAGTGGCCATTTCACAGTCGCTTCCTGAGGATGTAGGAACAGGACCCATTTTCGTTAGCTTCAATTTCGCCCCCATGGCTCTGACACCACCACTGGAGGGTACATCCTCTCAATCGCCAGGACCTGTCTGCCTGCCCCCAGCAAAAATAAAACAACTATAATCATTCTGATAGTACACCTCAATATGCAGTCACCTTGTTCATCATTCTGGAGTGTCAGCAGAGGCTGCTAGCAGCTCTGAGAGCTGGGTCTCTATTCTCAACTGGACAGTAGTCCTGGCAGTATTAACTTAATTGGCCACCCCTGCCTTCTCACACCTCAAATCAGGGCCCAATTTCACTCTCAGTTGAAGAATTTCCTGCACGCATGTAAAGTTCAGCAGTCTTTCAGATGAGGCATAAAGAGCTTCTCTGTCCCGTTATAAACATGTAAAAGATTCCATGACTGAATTTAATTCCAGAAAGAATTCTGAAAAATATGTATCCCTCAAAGAATAGTAGAGATGACCTTGTCATTATTAAACTCTTGTTTTTGGGACCTTGACATATGCAAACTGGTTGCTACATCTTCCACTTTACAACAATGGCGAGACTTCAAAAGTACTGATTTGGCAGTAAATTACTTTAGAATGTCATGAGAAAAAAATTAAAAATGGAATGTAAATGCTATATCTTGAGTGGGAAAGATTAAATCTGGTGAGTTTATTTCTTGCACCTTTAACCTTACTAATGAATAAACCTCTTGTTACTGTCAGAATACACTGTGGCGATCCAGCAATAAAATGAAACAATTATACAGTGGGTCAATTCTACAATTGCTCAGATCAATCCAACAATACACTTGATCAATTCAATAACACATTCGAGTCACTTCCACAATAACAATTACAATTTATATTTACGTCCTTTCTTTAATGTCGAAAGATATCTCCAGACACTTAGCAGAGTAAACCCACGATATATTCAATCATTTTCACAATCAATTGCAGAATACTAAAAACTTAAAATGGACAGCTGTAATACAGCAATAAACTAAGTTAATGTTATCAGAACTCTGTGAAATATTATAAACTAATGTAGAGGGCTAGAGGAAAATGCATCTATTATTTAAAAAAAAGCTCTGTGTGCAAGGCTATAGCAGGCTCTTGGGGTTCTGATGACATTGGTACTCTGCTCAAGTTACACTTTTGTGATTTATGATATCATCTGCACTCCTTGGTTGCTGCATTTTTCAAACGGATTCCCAGCCACCTGTTACTCTGTGTATATCTTTGGGGCTTATCATTTTGTCTTTTCTGATACACTCCGTTGAATGTCAAATTGTTACAAAGAGCCACTCCCTGTTATAAGAGTTAAATTCTTCCTGGGCTGATGATAAGAAGAAAATAAAGAGTCATAATGTATAAGTGACCACAGTAACACCCAAAAGTGGCCTTAAAGACATTGCAAGAGAAATTTATCAGAATGTTATCAGTTCTGCGGAGGGATGAGAGGAACTGAAGTGCTGGCCTTGAAATAGGGTGACTATAAAAAGCTCTTTGAACGTGTGAAGAGTTTTGAAAATGTAAGTTTTTGATCAGGTAAGTAATGAGAGAAGAGAAAATCAGGAGAAATATAGAAGATAGCAGCAGAAGGAGGCCATTCAGCCCTCTGTGCCAGTTCCACCATTCAAGGAGTGTCAGCAATACAAATTTAAGATAACTGGCAAAATAATTAAATAATAAATTAGGACAATTTTTGTTATGAAGCAACGTATGATGAATCTGACTGGTGACAGCATATCTAAAGTACAATTGGATAAATACTTGAAACTGAATAATCCACAGGGCTAAGGCAAAAGAGTGGAGTGTGGGATTCAAGGATTAGGTCTTTCAGAAAACCAATTCAGGATGCCGAGCCAAATGGTCTCCCTTTGTGCTACCTGATTTGTTCTAAAGAGGAGCCAATAGGCCATCTTATATTTGTATCCTACATCAAGACTTTGTCGGAGAAAACGAGGACTGCAGGTGCCCGTGATCAGAGTCAAGAGTGTGTTGCTGGAAAAGCACAGCCAGTCAGGCAGCAGGGGTTTTTGCCTGAAATATCGATTCTCCTGCTCCTGACCAGCTGTGCTTTTCCAGCACCACACTCTTGATCATGAGTTTTTAGACTGGGCAGTTTGTCAAATATTAGCAAGTACACGATTTTCAGAAGTGCAATGAAGCAAAATCTTCTGTAATGAACCCAAGAGCTCAACTTGTGCTGTACAGTAACCACCACATCCAAAAGTAAACTGCTGACTAAAATCCACATTAAAGACCCTAAAGAGTTAATAGTGTCTTGTTCATGGGTGGCATCATACATTGATGTCTGTAAGCCCTGCCTGGTAAAATGATCATGTTTGTGAGATACAGACTTCCAGTTCCCTTACAGACCACATCTGTTAATCTGCTGCCTTCACATGTCATTTTGGAAAAAAATGTACCATCAAGATGCACTTGGAATGTGTTACTTCATTGGTCCTGGTTTGATATCTAAAGGGCAGCTGGGTTGTTGTTTTTGGGAGAAACAAAATTAGAATTCCCATTGGAGTAAGGGGAATTAAAAGTTCGATCAGAAGCACTGCAGCCGGACAGACTCAGATTTTGCCAAGCTAGTTCATCTCGTAATTATTTACTCCAAAAAGCTTTCAAAAGTTGATTGAAGTTTTGAATTCAATGAAAACTTTATGTTCCTGTTGATTTGATTGTCTTTGGTGAGCCAACACTGCTAATTTGTGCTAAATAAAAGTCAAACCAGGCTTCTAATCATCTATTGCAAAAGTGTAGAAGGCAGGCAGAGACAGGAGATAACTCGGCTGCTTTGCTGTTTTGGGTGGAATAACTCACCAAGATATTACAATCTAAAATTAGAAGTCTTACCCTTGGACAAATTAAGAGAAAACAAAAGGAAAAAAGCAAAATCATTGGGAAGAAGCAAACTTAGATGAAAATGGATGGAGAGGAAATGATATCTATTTAAAATCTAAGAGAAGTTTACAATTGACTTCTTAAAAATTCTACAACTTTTCTAAACTCTGTTTAGTTGCCTACTATATGTCATGGAGATTTCCTTATTTTACTTTCAAATATGACTGCTATTTATCAAACGGAGTTGTAGTTATTTTTAACAAAGCTTCCACATTCCATCTTTCTGCATTGTAATACTTGCCTTGCAGCAGCTTCTTTATAAATATCACAAGTTTATCTGACTCTATTCATATTTAACCTTCCCTTGTCTGGGAAAGAGCTGGCTTAAGAGGGCAAGTGAGAGCCTTGTTTTGCTATAGTTATCCAGCAGCAGGAAATGCTCAGTAAAGTGTTATTCTCACCCACTCCTCATTGCAGCAGCCACATTCTTTATCGTACTTCGCTTCTGATCAGGAATCTATGGTTTGAGTTCAACATTTTTATATCTCGTCAGCAACATTTCTTTCTGATCATTTACCACCCAGTGACTCTCAATCATTTGACGAGTCATCAACACATTCTGGTTTCTCTGAGAACAGTGCAGCTGACGTACATTGCAGATTCCACTGACCTTAAAGCTGAATCTGCCCTCATCGATGATTTGGCCCAAAAGTTAAAACCTTTGCCAGGGGCAATGTTAACTCCTGTGTGGAGAACTAATGAGACACACATCGCAACATGTCCCAAAGTCTCTGAGAGATCTGTTTAATATTATCTTATTTGCATCTCATGGTAGCAAGCTAACTTTAATTCCTAAGCAGCCATTAAAAAGTCGACTGGGTGCCTGTGGTTGGCGTCTGGATAATTGCGCAGATATGGGAGACTCTTGCGGATGAGTTAAGGACAGGGGAAGCCCGAGGCAGCAGAACTCCAGGGTTTGTTAGTGGGATCCACAGGAAAATGTTGTCTTTCCTGGCCAAAGCAAAGTTCATTCCTTAGGCCTTCGCTTCTTGCCCGTCAGATTACTTTCTGAATGTGCACATGTGGTGGGCACTCTGCTCAATGTGACATCAAAGTTCTATTGGGGCCTCATCTACATCAAGGTTAACTGATCCCCATTTTGCACAGTTTCTGCGAGGCAGAAGGGGTTAAATTTTCTTCCTTCCTTCCCATAATATTATTGGTCACCCATTCATTTTAATTCCACAGCTCACTTGCTAGATTTCCTCTGAAAGTGTGCATTGGTTCACAGCTCAGAATCTAAGAAGCACAGCCACCGAAGTAAGGGTTTGCAAAAATTAAGGATACCAACTAACACATTGAGAAAGTGAAGTAAAGACCATGTACGCAAGTCACAGTGCCCTCTGTGTTGCTTCATTCTAAATGTGCTGTCGGACCATGTATCTTTCACCTCCTTAAGAAAAGAAGATATTAGACACCAAGCATCTGGTATCTAGCAGATGCAAGCAGTATCAGGTGGCATCATTTGCAGCTTGTAAAACGATTCTGATTTCAGATCCAGTTTAAGGTACCCTGTAATGTTACATTCTAATCAGCAATTTGGACTTTGATTACATTAAATATGCTGACCCATTGAGGAATATGAAACCTTTTAATACTGCTATAATGAAATTAATATCTGTAGTTGATTAATATTCCATATCTTTCCCCAAACAGCATGTTTACCAACTGCTTTTAACAGAGGAATTAGAAGTTTGGAAGACTCTGCTGCTTAGTATTGAACCAATGCATTGTCTCATATAATGGGGAAGCAAAGTATTCACACTTCTAATGCTCCAAATGTTCAATCTTCTGGTCTTCTGATTGCTCATATTTAGTGATTCTCTGAAAATATTTCAAATGCTATTGCCTCGCTCTCATTTGTGCTCTCTTGACAACTTACGGAGCTATAGTTCCCAGGTGTCTGTGCCCTTTCGGTAACTCACTCAAGTGACAATCACTCGTGGCAGTGAATATTAGCAGGTTGTTTGCCTGCAGGAATCATCAACACTGAATTTGATCTCATAAACACACATTCACTGACACACACATGCACATGAATGTATCCACACCCATTTCCAAAACAGAGTGCTACATTGTGAACAGGGGTGGGAAAACTGGCAGGAGATTCCCTCCTTATTCCAGAACATTGAAGTTCACAAGCCTGAACTATTTTGGCCTGTATGGTAGAACTCAATTATTCCTTAAGTAAATTTTCTGAGCACCAGGATAGATTTTCCTGATGGTTAACCCATCATTGCAGGGCTTGATGTTTCACTCCACCATACTACATGCAGTCCTGAATAACCAATAACAAATATTAACAACGACTGAAGTTGTTGTCAGATCAGCCCAACTATTCAAAGCCACCAGTGCAGTTTCAATCATATTCCAAGTCTATATGAACGTCTTCAGCCACTGGAAATGGCATGTGGCCAGAAAATTAAAGTCACTGGGCCAGGGTTACATTGCAACATGGTAGAATCATAGAATCCCTACAGTGTGGAAGCAGGCTATTTGGCCCAACAAGTCTACAATAACCCCCCGAACAGTGACCCACCCAAACCCATTCCCGCTGACTAATGCACCTAACCTACACACCCCTGATCACTATGGGCAATTTAGCATTGCTAATTCACCTAACCTGCACATCTTTGGATTGTGGGAAGAAGCCAGAGCACCTGGAGGAAATACATGCAGACGCAGGGAAAAGGTGCAAACCTCACACAGTCAACTAAGACTGAAATCGAACCCAGATCCCTGGTGCTGTGAGGCAGCACTGCTAACCACTGAGCCACCGTGGCGCAGTGCGACCCAGTTCATGGGGTCTGTAAGTTGCACATATCCCAGTCTCATTTACAAATATTGAGGTGTCTAACAAAGCAGTTCTGACGGAAGTCAAAAAGTGTGGTGCTGGAAATGCCAGCCAGTCGACATTTCATGCAGAAGCTCCTCATCAGGAATGTCATTGAAGAGCTTATGCTCGAAACATTGTCCCTCCTGCTCCTCGGATGCTGCCTGACTGGCTGTGCTTTTCTAGCACTATACTTTTTGACTCTGATCTCCAGCATCTGTAGTCCTCACTTTCCCCTAGTTCTGACGAAAGCTCCGATTAAAGTAGGGAATGACACATGCATGCTCCCAAACATAGAATAGCAGAATTCAACAGAGAAAGATCAGGGAATGGGGTTGCTTCATTGTTGTAACTGTCAGAAAATCTCTGAAACTTTACCACCATAAATACATCAAGCAACAATGTGCTTGGATATTCAGACTCTCGTCCATCAATAAATCAGATGTGAGTCCTTGGCCTCTCTTTATTATACACTGTAAATATATTGAGTCAATGGCTGCATTCCAACCTTGCTGATATACAGCAAATATTGCTTCAGGGTATTTCATTGCAGTAATTATGTACAAATTTTTGTTGAAATAAGATTGCGTCTTTTATTGATCATGCGATAAGCCCACAATGGCATTCTTTTAAATAATTTTAGTGGAATCTACTCTGTGTAATAAATCGGATGTACAAAACAGATGAACATGAAAGGACAATTAACAGTGTAGCCATACAATTATAGTCAATGTACAAAATAAAATGAGGACCCGGTAGAATTCTGATAAGCAAAGACGCGTGAGAGTTGAATTCCGTGAGAGTTGAAAATTAAGTACAGACTAACATATGCTTGTGTATATTTACGGAGGAGCAAGTTTACAAACAAGTACTGATGATAGCCTACCCTCAGAGTGAAATGACTTAGCCAAAATACTCTCATAATCTGAAATGACTGAGGGGGGATGTGGAGGGGTGGGGTGGGGGGAATGGGAATCTTTTTCCAAGCTCTTGGAACTGGGTTTGGAAGTGGGATGGACCAGGAAATGAGGAGAAAAAAATACATCAGGGACACAGGCAACAGTGGCAGGAAGGCCACTGAGCTTGCTAATGAGGTAATTATCAGTCCATTTTCCCACGAGAATTGACTTCTTCCAGAGGTGAACAGGACCCCTGCGGTATCCTGCACTCACAAAAAGCACTTGCACAGCCAGAGGTCAGTGTAGCTTGCTTAGTTACAGGCATTGCCAACTTTAAATAACAAAAACAGCAAATCTGCAGCTACTCATAGACAGGGGCTTGCTTTGGCAATAGACTCTAGTGAAACCTCCTCAGGATGAAGAGCACAGATAAGGTGAATAGCCAAGGTTGTTTCCTCAGGGTAAGGGAGTCCAAAATTAGTGGATGTAGGTTAAGAGGAGAGGAGAAGGGTTTAAAAGCGATCTAAGGAGCAAATGTTTCACCTAGAAAGTGGTGCACGTATGGAATGAGCTGCCAGAGGTGAAGGCAAGTACAATTACAACACTTAAAAGGCATCTAGATGGATATATGAATCTGAAGGGTTTAGAGAGATATGGACCAAATACTGGCAAAATTGGATTAGATTGATTTAGAATATCTGGTCAGCATAGACGAGTTGGACCGAAGGGTCTGTTTCTGTGCTGTACATCTCTATGTCTCAATCTTCTGGGTCCTTCAGGCTCCTTTGACTTCAGCTTCATTTTGTTGTGTTTTTTACAGTGATATTCACCTCTTCGACATCCTTTTCACAGCTACAGTGAAGGCTGCCCTTTAGATTGCATGGGGATGCTTTGTCCTCTGCCCACCCAGCATCCTCAATTGACTGTGATCTTAGAAGTGAGTTTTTAATTAGATATCTTCCAGAAGATTGGATCAAATGACATGATATCAATACATTCAGATCACCCTAGCAATTGGGAATATCAATAAAATATATATTGTTTGCACTGGATGATTTACCAAGTCAGCGCTGTCAAATGTGGGATCCAAGTCATATCCAGTCTAGACTGAAAGCTCACCTGCTGCTTGTACTACTTCTTTAAGGAATAGGCTTGGTCAGTTTCAACCTAGTTCCCAGAATATAAGGAGTAATATGTTCCTAAATTATGGAAAGAAGTTACACTAACTTAAAGGAGAGTCTCTGCTGAGATTGGGCTGAGTAGGTAGAGGTGCAGGAGATAAAGCTATACACATCATCACATTATATCTCTCTCTGAAAATGCTCTATAATGAAACTGGAACCTGAAACCAGTGTTAACGCCTTGAAGGACTTTTTTTTAACCAATAGTTAAATTAAATACATTCTGAAGCAGATTTAATTTCCTTTGTGACTACTTTTGTTTAGAAAAAAAACAAGTGCCGTGAGTGACAGTGATGGCCAGTGTGAAAAATGAATACTGATATACACAATGAGGCGCTAACAATTGTGAGGTAATCTCTCCACAAGTGATAATCAATAGTGGATTATCAGGAATTTCAATTTCACATCACTTTTATAAATGACTCCCACATAAACTAAAAACAATAGAGGGAAATAAAACCTCCTTTTCCATTCAAGAGTGTAAATTACATAAGTTTATATTTAAGGAGTCAATGTCCGTGTAAAGAAGGAACATTTTTCAAGGCAATAAACCATTTGTAAGCATGAATGCACTCAAGATTTGGAAAGGTTTGATGGTGGGACTGGATACAAATGCTGCAATTCTCTGTGGCACAGATCACTATGATGAAAGCTGCAACAATATAGCAGGTTTCTGACCTCTGTGAGGGTTGTGTCATCATGGATGGAAGAGACTCTGAAGGGTCACTGAATTTCCGGCATGACACCATTGTGACAATACCATCAGAAAAAAGTTTCCCAAGAAATCCCATTCCTCTCTTTCCAAGTAACTGGGGCTGAATGGTGAATTCTGCTTTTACCAACAACATCCACATGTCAAGAACAAATTTTAAAAATCACAAACTCATCCCCATTTTCAGTGCATGAGCAATGAATTGAATTTTTAAATCTGCCTCTAGTTATCATGTTACTTAGTTTGTATATCTTGCACCAAACTGAATATAGGACAACCCAAAACCACTGAGGTCTAAAACTTCACCGTGGGCTCCGACCTTGGGAAGTGAGGATGCTGTATCTGAGAAAATGTTAGCTACTGACATATGTACTAAGATTAAGTTTACCCTGTAATCTTGATATATGAGAAAATATTGCCCCAAAACATATGGACCAAGATGAAGTTCTTCTTTATGTGAACATGCAATGACTGATGGCTGATACCTGAGATACCAGGATTTATGTCGAAGGCAAGTAAGAGAGGGGGAGGGGGTCCCCACTTGATTATTTACCTCGGTGCAATTTCAGCGCGTAGCATCACAGCTTGGGGCTAATTGCTTCTGACAAAGGGTCATTCTTTGCTGCTCCCAGACAATTAGAGAGGCCATGAGTGAGAGTACAACACTGAAGTAAAACAGAAAGAAATATCTACAAAACCGTGGCAACCAACACATGACTTTTTCCTCAGATACAACTGAATAACGTTACCCAGTTTCTACCATCTAAGTTAACTTTTTGTCCTATTGGCTTCAGCTTATGATGCTGTAGAATTCACTTACGCTGTAGGGACAGTTTCCAGCTAGTGCGACTTTTCAGAAAGAAGCAGAAGGGCTGCTTAAATATTCACAGCTTTTAACTTGACCCTCAGCAGGATTTGCAAACCAGGAGCACAAAGATTTACCAGTGTAGGAAAAAGAATCAATTTCCAGTCAGCCAAACAACCAGTTGGCAGCTCATTCCAAAAACTGGATTATTTTTGACTGCTGAGATTGTGCCTCCAGTGGAAATTATTTTTAAAAAAGCACCTGCTCAGCTAATACTCTACAGTCAGAGGCACCGGTGCCATTTCACTAGTTTTATTTACATCTGCTGTATAAATATGACAGGTATCATACAGAATGTTACAGAACAGACTCTGGCAGCATGTTTTTAACATATAGAGTTTTAAAGTTGCTGTCTCACAGTATCAAAGGGCTGTGTTATGAATCATAAGAGCTGATCCGTCCTATGTGACAACTTAAAATGGGTAAAAGCGAGTCAAAAAATCAACTGAATTAAAATCTGGGGAGATGTAAAACAGGCTGCTGACTTGGTATCATCTGTTTCACACGATCACATAAACTCAAAATCCACTCTGTACATTGATATTGTACAGCAGCAGGCCATTTCGCCCATCCAGACTATACCAGTGCTTTACTCTACAGCAGCTACTGAGCCTCTCATGATACGTGAGCATTAAAGACAAAAGTGAAAAAGGGAAGGTAAAACTGTACAAATCAATAATTAAGCGACAGGTAGTGTCATGTCACAGTCGGTGCAATCCATTATAGAAAAGTCATGATGGACTCAGAGAAAGTGCAGTGTAATTTCACCAAGATGGGTCATTATAGTTATGAGAGCAGACTTGAGGTGTTAGCTATGAAAACCTGCATAAACTGGAAGCTCCTGACATGATTGCAGGGGTGCAGCTACATGGCATATGTACTTTGTCAGAGCAGGAAATCCTGTGGCTCTGTAAGCATCACTTTCAGCTCTGAGATCTTCCTCGACTTAACAGAAAAATCAACTCAGTATGGTACCAAGGTCGTGCTGCATTCTTTGAGATGGCACCTCTTGGATTTGAAGTTAAAACATGACTCTGTCTGGCTGCTCAGGTGGATGATAAAGTTCCCATGGCACTATTTCAACAAAGGCTATGTTTTTGATGAATGTAATCTCTAGGTGGTATAGGGAGCATGCAGGGGCAGGAGCTCTACCTGGCAGTACTACATCACTGCCACTCGAGACATGCAGCTAACTACCATGGCAGGATAGTTTATAGAGCTGAAAATGTGTTGCTGGAAAAGCGCAGCAGGTCAGGCAGCATCCAAGGAACAGGAGAATCGACGTTTCGGGCATAAGCCTGAAGAAGGGCTTATGCCCGAAACGTCGATTCTCCTGTTCCTTGGATGCTGCCTGACCTGCTGCGCTTTTCCAGCAACACATTTTCAGCTCTGATCTCCAGCATCTGCAGCCCTCACTTTCTCCTCGAGGATAGTTTATAGAGGCATCCACTTGACATTTAGATGAATAGTGGCTGCTGAATGCCAGATAGAGGGAAAGGTCCTTGGAGCTGTCAGCATGCTGCCTCTCCCAACCCCACCCTGAAGACCAAATTGAACCTGGACGTTCCCCCCATCCCCCCACTTTGAGGAGCTGTATGGCACCATTTTGTTAACTTTGCCGCAACTCTCGACTTTTGGTCCTGAGTTTTGCCACTGCTTCCCTGTTCCTAGCCCTTGGCCTTGCTCCTGAAAGTTTGTCATCATTTCCAGAACTCTTCCACTACTCCCAGACTTTGTCCCTGTTCCAGGATTTTGTTCCCCCCCCCAGCAGCTGTACCCAGCACATTTCCTTCATTGCTGTACTCTGTCTCGTGTTTTTGTGATTTATTAAGCATGGAACACATTGACATCAACCAAGCATGAACAGATTCTCTCTGGTTTAGTGACCTCTGTCAACAGTAACTGACCTGATGTGTTTGCGCATGCACAGGCAGCCATTTTGACAGCCAGTGCTAACTAAGAGCGGGTGAGTTACCTCTGGTCTCCCAGCCTATTTGTATCCCCCAATCGATATGATAGGAACAGGAATCTGCTCCTTTTCACATTTCCGTTTATAGCAGATTACTGTGTGCATATCATATTTCTATTTTACAACTGTGACTCTACTTCAGAAAAACCTAGTGTGGAATGCCGTCACAGGAACAGGATGAGGTAGACTATGATGTATATTTTAGAAGTAAAGTGGATGACTGTTTGAAGCAGAGGACTATATTAAAGCACACGAGATAGAGATATATGATGGGATCCTCTATAGCAAAGTCAGAATAAGGAAGATGAGAATAATGAGTTCCTCATGAGCTTGAAACATTTGCAATTCTTTGCATTCACTCCACTCTCCTGGTTCTTCCCCAGGTCCTTTGATATTCCTCTTTTTCAAGCAATTAAATCCTTTGGAAAATAACTTATGGACAGTGTTTTTATACCTGCTTGAAACAGAGAATTCCAAACGCTAACCAGGTTCCATTAAAAGAGTTGTTCTCATATCCTTTTAAGTAATGCATTCCTGAAATGGGTGGGGGAGGGGATGTCATTTTAGTTCCCACCTATTGATTCTGTCCTTTTATACCATCCATTAATGGTTGGGATGCCCATCACCCTAACACTGTCATTCACTAAGCTAGTGGTTCTCAAAGCTTTTGGTTGAAGGATCTCTTTTCAAAAGGATCAATATCAAAGACAATCCAAGCCCACAATTCCAACTAATTTAACCCAGTGGATAGTACTGATGATGTGAATGTTGACAAATTACAATCAGGGTTGAACACGTAATTTATGAATCTGATTAGATTAAAAAGTTCCCACTTACCTTTTGATGACTTCTGCATTGGAGGTTTCTGGACAAGGATCTCCTATTCTAAACTGGTCCAAGTATCAACTGTAGTGATTGTAACAAGGTCAGCAAGGTGGGCCTTATTGAATATGAGTTCCCTGATTGTGGCTGTTAATCTGGTCCAGTCAGGGAGCCCTGGCTGACAGGCAAGTGCAGGAGAGTCAGAGGTTATGCTCATTCTGACAGGTGGCTCTGAGGGAGTTGGATCACGGTCAAGACCTCTCCACATGTGAATCAAGGATGACTTGGTAACAAACACCCAAATCTATGGACAACTATCCATAAGTCCAGCAGCGTAAAAGATCATTATTAGAAACAATACTACCTTTTATAGCACCATGTGCTGCATTTTAAATATCCAACAGAAACTTTGACAGCTACTGTGAAAGGGTAAACATAGAAACTAGGAGCATGAGTAGGCCATTCAGCAGTTTGAGCCAGCCCTACCATTCAGTATGATCATGGCTGACCCTATATCTCAATGTCACTTTTCTGCTTTTCCATATCTCCCTAATGCTTTTACAATTTAAAAATGTATCTCTTTCTTGAATATATAAATTGACTTGGCCTCCACAGCCTTCTGTGGTAGAGGAATTCCACAAGTTCACTATTGTTTGAATGAAGAAATATTTCCTTATCTTAATCCTAGATGGTCTACCTTGTATCCTGAGATTGTGTTCCCTGTTTCTACCCATCAGGGACAACATCCTCCCTGCGTTTACTCTGTTCAGCCATGTTAGAATGAACCGGATCCCCTCACATCCTTCTAAGCTCTAGTAAACACAAGTCCGGTTAAACCATTCTCTCCTCAAAAAAGAATCCTGTTTTCCGCAGTATCAGCCTAGTAAATCTCTGATGCACTTCCTCTACTGCGCATATATTCTTACTCAGGTAGGGAGGCCAAAATTGCACGTGATACTCCCAATGTGGTATTGAGTATGCATGTGATGTGATTAATGTGACTTAGGAATGGAGGGGTGAGGGAGGGATACATTTGGGGGGTGGGGAAGGGGTGACACGAGAACACTCATATTGATCATGTATTATCTGCTGACATCAGTAGGGGGTTCCGCATACTTAGCCGGAACTTGAATATTGCGGTAAAAAAGATATATTATTTTGAAGCACTTTGTCTCATCAGGACAGTTCAAAGTAATAAGCAAAATTTACACTCCATCAGAAGGGAGAGATCAGCAAATGATTATTAAAGAGAATCTATGCATTGATGGTGACTGACAGTTATAGAGTCAGACAGCCATACAGCATGGAAGCAGACCCTTTGGTCCAACTCGTCCATGCCGACCAGATATCCTCAACTAACCTAGTCCCATTTGCCTGCATTTGGCTCATATCTCTCTAAACCCTTCCTATTCATGTACCCATCCAGATGCCTTTTAAATGTTGTAATTGTACCAGCCTCCACCACTTCCTATGGCAGCTCATTCCATATACATCCAAGTTTTGTTTAAATTTTAAACTAAGTAGGTTGATACTGATTGATCATGGCATTATCCTGAGAAATGAACAAGCGACTGACAGTCACCTATTCTGTTGAGTTGAAACAAGTACAGCACTTGCCCATGTTGTATCTGTTGACAAAGAACAAGGGCCTGCATAGTAATATATGCAACTTCCACTATGCATAAGTGTGCCATTCTGCAAGCCCAACTGACAATCTAAAACTGGCTGTCAGCATGATTATTCATACACTCAGGATTATCCAGCAAGTGTATTCCAACTGCGGAAACGCATCCAATGGTGGACACTGATCTGCAAATTTAGCAAGCAGTGGCTGGTTGGGTACACTCCCCACCTCTTCCTCCGCTACATTGATGACTGCATTGGCGCCACCTCGTGCTCCCGCGAGGAGGTTGAGCAATTCATCAACTTCACCAACACATTCCACCCTGACCTTAAATTTACCTGGACCATCTCTGACACCTCCCTCCCCTTCCTGGACCTCTCCATCTCCATCAGTGACGACCGACTTGACACTGACATCTTCTACAAACCCACCGACTCCCACAGCTACCTGGATTACACCTCTTCCCACCCTACCTTTGCAAAAATGCCATCCCGTATTCCCAATTCCTCCGCCTCCGCCGTATCTGCTCCCAGGAGGAGTGGTTCCACCATAGAACACACCAGATGGCCTCCTTCTTTAGAGACCGCAATTTCCCTTCCCACGTGGTTAAAGATGCCCTCCAACGCATCTCATCAACATCGCGCACCTCCGCCCTCAGACCCAACCCCTCCAACCGCAACAAGGACAGAACGCCCCTGGTGCTCACCTTCCACCCTACCAACCTTCGCATAAACCAAATCATCCGCCGACATTTCCGCCACCTCCAAACAGACCCCACCACCAGGGATATATTTCCCTCCCCACCCCTCTCCGCCTTCCGCAAAGACCGTTCCCTCCGTGACTACCTGGTCAGGTCCACGCCCCCCTATGACCCACCCTCCCATCCTGGCACTTTCCCCTGCCACCGCAGGAACTGTAAAACCTGCGCCCACACCTCCTCCCTCACCTCTATCCAAGGCCCCAAAGGAGCTTTCCACATCCATCAAAGTTTTACCTGCACATCCACTAATATCATCTATTGTATCCGTTGCTCCCGATGCGGTCTCCTCTACATTGGGGAGACTGGACGCCTCCTAGCAGAGCGCTTTAGGGAACATCTCCGAGACACCCGCATCAATCAACCACATCGCCCAGTGGCTCAACATTTCAACTCCCCCTCCCACTCTGCTGAGGATATGGAGGTGCTGGGCCTCCTCCACCGCCGCTCCCTCACCACCAGACGCATGGAAGAAGAACGCCTCATCTTCCGCCTCGGAACACTTCAACCCCAGGGCATCAATGTGGATTTCAACAGTTTCCTCATTTCCCCTTCGCCCACCTCATCCTAGCTTCTAACCTCCAGAAACTCGATCCCCTGACCTGTCCGGACTTGTCCGACCTGCCCAGCTCCTTTTCCACCTATCCACTCCACCCTCTCCTCCCTGACCTATCACCTTCATCTCCTTCCCCACTGACCTATTGTACTCTATGCCACTCTCTCCCCACCCCCACCCTCCTCTAGCTTATCTCTCCACGCTTCAGGCTCTTTGCCTTTATTCCTGATGAAGGGCTCTTGCCCGAAACGTCGATTTTGCCTGTCCTCGGATGCTGCCTGAATTGCTGTGCTCTTCCAGCACCACTGATCCAGAATCTGGTTTCCAGCATCTGCAGTCATTGTTTTTACCACAGTCAGTAGATTGCTTGTTGCAAACAGCCGAGAGAGTTGCCGTTTTATATGATCCACCAATCTCTGGGACGACAACCCACAAAGCAATAAGAAACATCTAGCATCACCTCCTCTTCAAGCTTTTGAGATACTTTACTCTTCCAGGGTAATATGAGGGAGATTGGGCCTTCGGGACCTTCTATGAGTTTGTACAACAGTTAGCGAGAGACAATCTGATCGGGGTAGCCTATGGGTTATTGGCCTCCACTTTGCTCCAAACCGTAAGATATGGACCATGTCTTTAGTATCAATATTAAAATTTTACAGACATGTTCATTTATTTTTAGGATGGTAAAGATTGGCAGAAAGGTTAGAATGAGTTGAGAGTGACACAAATAATAGAGTTCTGATGAATAGTCACTGGATTCGAAACATTATCACTTCTTTCACCCCACAAATGCTGCCAGACCAGCTGATGTTCACCAGCAATTTATGTGCTTGCAGTATGTTCCATTCAACCATTAGATTAGTTACAGTGTGGAAACAGGCCCTTCGGCCCAACAAGTCCACACCGACCTGCCAAAGCGCAACCCACCCACACCCATTCCCCTCCTTCACTTAACACTACAGGCAATTTAGCATGGCCAATTCACCTAACCTGCACACTATTGGGCTGTGGGAGGAAACCGGAGCAAATCCGCACAGACACGGGGAGAATGTGCAAACTCCACACAGTCAGTCGCCTGAGGTGGGAATTGAAGCCGGTCTCTGGCGCTGTGAGGCAGCAGTGCTAACCACTGTGCCACATTCTTTGCTCACTGTAGCTAGAAACAGTTAATCAAACTTCAGCTGAGAAAGGAGGATTTAGAAGTACATTTCCTTCCATTTCACTGATATGTAAGTGTATGTTATTTCCATTACTCTTCTCTTATCATAAACTAATAAAATAAGACATCTTGAGATCTAATTTTCTTGGATATGAGCTAAATTAGAACATTTCCCAACCCCGTTTCCTACTTTCCTGCCAGCAAACATTAGTTGTCTGTATCTTCCCACGATGGAGAGATTTGTTTCCCAAGTCATTTTAGTGCATTGATTCTAATGCTTCCAATCTCTCACTGCTCACTGTTTTTAACTATTGAGGAAACTTATACACTTATAACGCATGTCATAACCAGAGTCAAATCTTTAGCCAAGTTCTAATGCAAACCCTCAAATCCTTTAACAGATAGAAATGTCGATGTTTGCATCAGCATGGAAATAAAATGCATCAAATTTTGTCACTGTAAATCAAATAGCTGGTTTCCTTGTTCCCCATTGCTTCGGCACATGTGAATTGGTGAAACTGAAGGTATCAACACTCAGTGAAGATGTCATCATGTTGGCAGGGTTATGAACCCAGGCTTTTGTTTTACAAACAAAATTCCAGACCACCCAGATCCTTTAAATATGTTGGGTGTAGCTCCTTCAATGGCTGGGGTCATGTACAACTTGCTGAAGTCAGCAGTAATGGGGCAGTCATAGCCTCAAAATGAAATTTGTAGACTTACTGCTCCATTAACACCGACACTCTGCCCACAGACACTTTAACAGGGTCTGCCACTGGGCAGCTGAACTCCTTTTAATAGAGGAAATGGAATCCTACATCAACAATGGCAACTTGAACTAACAAACTGACACCTTTAACATAATAATCCATTTTATGACACTTCACAGGAGAAATAGAAAGCAAAAATTGATGCAACATAACAAGATATCAGGCACTCATTCTAATTTTCGAACAGATTGTGATGTGCACACTCTGAACAGTATCTGTGGTGATGTTGGGAAGAGCCCCTGGAAAGATAAGTGCGAAATTATGTTTGATGCAACCAAGAGGAGCAGAAGTGCTTCTCCAGGTCAACAAAAGTAATCATGGACACTGCTAGCCTGTCTCCACCTTCCCAGCATCCTTAACTTTATAACTGGCCTGGCAGCCACTCTGTAGCCCTTTACTGGGGCTAGCTCCAACCCAGCAAGCTGCTTCACAGTCGCCATTCTGTTTAAGGAGCTCACACTGTTAGTTAAATATGACCAGGCCTCTTTGATGCCAAAAGTAAAGTTTCTTCACCTAAGAATTGAATACGGTCAACGTAAATGTCTGTGTGCAACAAAATCCTAAAGAACAGTGGGCAGCCCGATTTGATTGCTTTTGCTGGTCACAGTGATCTCGATTTATTACTGATTTTGGGGTCTCTTGAATTTAAAAAAGTGCTGCTCCTGATCATTATTTCATCACAGCTGTAAAAGGCTGCATTTATAGGTGCCAAATGAAAACTGTGTTAGTTGTAAGTCTCCCCCAGTCACCATCCCACCTTATTACTGATTTCCCTGATGACCTTCACTGCTCTAAGAATAAAATCACTGCACTTTGGGAAAGGGGGCAACTGAGAATGCGTGACCTCAGTCCTTTTGTTTGAACCTGGCTCTGGATTGTTATGACTGCCTTATTAGATAAAAGGCAATGGCAGAAGGCTTTGACTCTGGACATGAAACCAATGATGGTACCAGAATTAGCTGACCGTTATGCAAAGGTTTAGCCTCCTGAGTGTACATTGGTGCTCATTGAATGATTTGAAATTGTATGTTAAAGATAACTTAATCTTTTATTGCTGCCTTCAACTCAGCTGCCAAACAAAAGATCTGTGTTCAGCTGATCTGGGTGCCTGATGCTGATCTCCTGGCCCTTTCTGTACTATACTATAAGAGTCATCTCTCTTTCTGTCCTATTTTTTAGGATGACTGTTATTTTCCTGTTCTTTTCATTACTTGCCCCACAACCATATGCCAGCTTTTGCTTGCCTGAGGGTATGAACTGACAGTCTGCTCCCATGTATCTCCACCACCTTCAATTCATTTAAAATGTCAAGATCCCACATGCTCCTCTGCACATGACATCCAATATCAAACCACACAACCCCCCAGCAGGCCCAATCCCATCATTTGAGTCATCTCCAAGTTGCATTGGTTACCCCAGAAGGGCACCCATAAAATCTTACTCTGACATTCAAATCTTAAGGGGCCTCATCCTATCTATCTCCAAGTTTACCAATGAATATCAACTCCCTTTGATTTTATTGGTGAGCTTCTCCTTGACCTCAGTTCCTTTACCCGATATTAATCATATTATCATAGTATAATAGTAATATGAGCAGCAGTAGGCCATTTGGCCCATCAAGCCTGCTCCAGCATCTCAGCTCCTCCTATCTGTATTATCCCCTTAATTTCCCTACCATGCAAAAACCCATCCAACTGTGCCTTGAATATATTTAATGAAGTTGCCTGCTGCTTTCTCGGGCAGAGAATTCATAGATTCACTACTCTCTGGAAAAAGCAGTTCTTCCTTATCTCTGTCCGAAATCTACTCCCCCTAATCTTGAGTTCATGTCCCCTCGCCCTAGTCTCATCCACCAGCAGAAACAACTTACCTGTCTCTATTTTATCAATTCACTTTCATAATTTTATAAATTTCCATAAGATCCCCTCTCATTCTTCTAAACTCTAGTGAGTACAGTCTCAGTCGACTCAATCTCTCCTCATCAGGTATTTCCCTTCATCTCTGGAATCAACCTGGTGAACCTCCTCTACACCGTTTCCAAAGCCAGGAGATCCTTCCTCAAATAAAGAGACCAGAACTGCGCACAATTTAAGACTACTCATTAGCCCACAGCGTTCCTGCTCTGTGAAGAGCTGTTAATACATCTCTCCACTTTTCCATTGGCATCCTAAATTTCAAAGGACTTCCCAAAGCATTTTGACTAAGAGCCTTGTCACTCCCATCTAGCCCATCTTTGACCAGGTTCTCGCTGGCTATTCCACCTTTTTTTCATAAATAATGCTACCCAGGTTGATAGGGCTGTTAAGAAGGCATACGATGTGTTAGTTTTTATTAGTAGAGGGACTGAGTTTCAGAGCCATGAGGTCATGTTGCACCTGCACAAAAATCTGGTGTGGCCACACTTGCAATTGCGTACAGTTCTGGTCACCGCATTATAGGAAGGATGTTGAAGCTTTGGAAAGGATTCAGTGGAGATTTACTAGGATGTTGCCTGGTATGGAGGGAAGGTCTTACGAGGAAAGGCTGAGGAACTTGAGGCTGTTTTCGTTAGAGAGAAGAAGGTTGGGAGGTGACATCATTGAGACATCTAACATAATGGGGTTAGATTGGGTGGACAGTGAGAGCCTTTTTCCTCAGATGGTGATGGCCAGCATGAGGGGACAATGCTTGAAATTGAGGGATGATAGATACAGTACAGATGTCAGAGGCAGTTTCTCTACTCAGAGAGTAGTAGGGTTGTGGAACACACTGCCTGCAACAGTAGTAGATTCACCAACTTTAAGGGCATTTAAATGGTAATTGGATAAACATATGGATGAAAATAGAATAGTGCAGGTGAGATGGGCTTCAGATTGGTTTTACAGATCGGCACAACATCAAGCGCTGTAATGTTCTATGTTCTATAAATATTTGGTCCCTCCAACTCACTCTAATCTACCTGATCAATGACTTGGTTCTCTCCTTCTGCTCAAACCCTCTCTCTATAGTTTTACCTTTTCCATTTTTATTTCTTTTCCCCAGTAAAGAAAAATACTTAGAAATATTTGTCAGGAATCCCAAAGGTGCGCAATTTTTTATAGATCAACAAAATACAACTTGACAGCAGCCAACAATATCCAAAGAAATTGCTCTACAATTTAGCTGTTATTTTTAATTATATGAGCACAAAGAACTAATCATATGTATTTACATTCCAAGTGGGATTTTGTATAAAAATAGAGCCTAGCACAGTTCAGCTCAGAGAACGTGGCTTTAGTCTGCTGATTTCCTAGAATTGAACAATATAAAAATGTTAAAACGATTTAACAAAAAGAAGACTGAATGGCACTATTTATATTTCTTTCTGAAATTTTTATACCATCACTCAGCACTGAGACAGATTACTCTGATTTAATACCCTCTTTATGCATTGTCCGGAACTGCCATAGATTAATCTTCCTTATTATTGTACTCTACTTTCTAAATTGCTTCTGCAATATTGTCAAGGTCTGCTGGTACTAGTAAATATTACCATTTTTATACTGTGGAGTTGATTCTCCAGTAAGAGATATATAACAGAACACATCCAAGCCTGCATGTGCACAGTTACCTGAGCATCTGGGTCTCCTGAAATGACTTCACACATTTACTAGGCTCTATACATAGCTTGATATCCAGCCACAATCCTACATGTCACTGGCTCTGGGCCCAGCTGCGGAATAAACAGCTTCAGTCACAGACATAAGCTCTCTACAATTACTTCCCTAAAATCTGCCATGGCAGCCTCTCACTTCAGCAGCAATGTTTACAAGTTGCTACTACATGTTGCTACTATCGCCAATCCCAAAGAAAGAGAGAATCTTGATGTTATCAGAGGGAGCAGCACCATAACAGTGATGTGAGATTGTAAAAGCACCTTTCAATGTGCAAGTACATATTTTGATATTCCTGTGTTGGGAGAACGACCTCGATATGTAGTTTTCTCCTCTCCTCTTACATGAAGTTCAGTGCCAGTAGCACAGTCTCCTTGTGAATGCGCAGTCTGGGATTCAATATCAGTGGGATACAGGAGATTAATTCCTCACAATTAGTTTTGTCAGGTTAACGCTATTAAATTGATGGTACTTTTGCAGATTCAGCAGTTTTGTGACTGTTAGTGGTTCGCTGTCCATATAACATTTCATTTTAAGGCATGCAGCTGATACTGCACCTTCTCCTTAAAATATGCTTTTTCGATACAGGGATATCTAGCTCATACAGTTTAAGTACTGATTAAAAATCCTTTTTTGGATGACGTTTCACACAGAGGGTGGTGAATGTCTGGAATGGGCTGCCAGAGGTAGTGGTGGCGGTGAGTACAATTTTGTCATTTAAGAAACATTTGGACAGATACATGGATGCGTTAGGTGCAGAGGGATATGGACCAAACACAGGCAAATGGCACTAGTTTAATTGTGCAAACTGGGCAGCATGTACAAGTTGGGCTGAAGGGCCTGTTTCTGTGCTGTAAACCTCTATGACCCTATTCAGGTCAACAAAATAAAAATGGAAAATTGATTTTTTTTTTCAGTTTTACCATTGAAGAACATTTCTAGACAATGGAATTTGGATGCTTAGGGCCACAAAAGTTAGTATGCATGGACTTTTATACCACCAGCTGATTGCCAGTTTGCTGGTGCCATCTCAGGTCTAGATTATTTTTCCAGAGAAGGAACACCCACAAGCCAAATAAGGCTCTTGAAGGGCCAATGACTGCCTATTCTCAGAGGCAAACTGGAATTTTCCAGCCTGGAGTTCAGTGACTAGTGGCATCCCACAGAGATTGGTTCTGAAACCTTTGCACTTTGTGATTTTTATAAATGACTAGGGTAGGAATAGGAGGCTGAAGAAATTGGGGAGACACTGAATGAATACTTTTCATCAGTATTCAATCAGGAACAGGACATTGTTGTCAATGTGAATACTGAGTCACAATTAAGTAGAATGGATGGCTTTGAGGTATGTAGAGAAGAGGTGTTGGAAATTCTGGAAAGGGTGAAAATAGATAAGTCCCCTGGGCCTGATGGCATTTATCCTAGGATTCTCTGGGAAGCAAGGGAGGAGATTGCAGAGCCATTGGCCTTGATTTTTATGTCCTCGTTGTCTACAGGAGTAGTGCCAGAAGATTAGAGGCTAGCAAATGTGGTTCCCTTGTTCAAGAAGGGGAGTAGGGATAACCCTAGTAACTATAGGCCGGTTAAACCATTCTCTCCTCAAAAAAGAATCCTGTTTTCCGCAGTATCAGCCTAGTAAATCTATTGATGTGTACTTTGTCTTACAGTATAGCTACAGTGGGGCTTTGAGGCCCCATAAATTAATTTCACGGGTTAGAAGGTTGGGTGAGCAAGTTTGCGGATGATACGAAAGTCGGAGGAGTTGTAGACAGTGAGGAAGGACGTGGCAGGTTACAGCGGGATATAGATAAGCTGCAGAACTGGGCAGAAAGGTGGCAAATGGAGTTCAATGTAGCTAAGTGTGAGGTGATTCACTTTGGTAAGAGCAACAAAAAGATGGGGTACTGGGCTAATGGACGGATACTTGGTAGTGTGGATGAGCAGAGGGATCTTGGTGTCCATGTGCACAGATCTTTGAAAGTTGCCACCCAGGTAAATAGTGCGGTGAAGAAGGCCTATGGCGTACTGGCTTTTATTGGTAGAGGAATTGAGTTCCGGAGTACTGAGGTCATGTTGCAGTTGTATAAGACTCTGGTGCGGCCGCATCTGGAGAATTGTGTTCAGTTTTGGTCGCCATACTATAGGAAGGATGTGGAGGTACTGGAACGGGTGCAGAGGAGGTTTACCAGGATGTTGCCTGGTATGGTAGGAAGATCGTATGAGGAAAGGCTTAGGCACTTGGGGTTGTTTTCATTGGAGAAAAGAAGGTTTGGGGTGACTTGATAGAGGTGTACAAGATGATTAGGGGTTTAGATAGGGTCGACAGTGAGAATCTTTTTCCACGTATGGAGTCAGCTATTACAAGGGGGCATAGCTATAAATTAAGGGGGGGGGTAGGTATAGGACAGATGTTAGGGGTAGGTTCTTTACTCAGCGAGTCGTGAGTTCATGGAATGCCCTGCCAGTAGCAGTGGTGGACTCTCCCTCATTATGGGCATTTAAGCGGGCATTGGATAGGCATATGGAGGATAGTGGGCTAGTGTAGGTTAGGTGGGCTTGGATCGGCGCAACATCGAGGGCCGAAGGGCCTGTACTGCGCTGTATATGTTCTATGAGTAAGTGGAAGAGTGAGTTAATAACTTTGCTGATGACACGAAGGTTGATGGAGTGATGGATAGTGTGGAGAGTGGTTTTGGGTTGCAACAAGACATTGACAGGATGTGGAAAAGGGCTGATAAGTGGCAGATGGATCTCAACCTGGAAAAGTGTGAAGTGATTCACTTTGGAAGGTCAAATTTGAATAGAGCATACAGGGTTAAAGGCAGAATTCTTGCAAGTGTGGAGGAATAGAGGGATCTTGGGGTCCATGTCCATCGATCCCTCAAAGTCGCCACCCAGGTTAATAGGGTTGTTAAGAAGGCATATGATATGTTGGCTTTCATTAGCAGGGGGATTGTATTTTAGAGCCGCGAGGTTATACTGCAGCTCTACAGAGCCTTGGTTAGACCACACTTGGAATATTGTGTTCAGTTCTGGTTGCCTCATTCTAGGAAAGATGTGGGAGCTGTAGGGAGGGTGCAGAGGAAATTTACAAGGATGCTGCCTGACTGGAGGGCATGTCTCGTGAAGAAAGTTTGAGGGAACTAGGGCTTTACTTATTGGAGTGATGAGTGGTGACCTGATAGAGGTGTACAAGATGTTGAGAGGCCAAGATAGAGTGGATAGCCACTGACTTTTCCCAGGGCTGAAATGTCTATCACAAGGGGGTACAATTTTAAGGTGATTGGAGGAAGGTTTAGAGGAGATGTTAGAGGTAGGTTCTTTACTCAGAGAGTGGTGGATGTGTGGAATGCACTGCCAGCAGTCATAGTACAGTCAGACACATTAGGGACATTTAAGTGACTCTTGGGTAAGCACATAGAAGTTAGTACAATGAAAGGTATATAGATTAGTCTGATCTTAGAGTAGGATAAAAGGCTGGACAACATTGAGGGCCGAAGAGCCTGAACTGTGCTATACTGTTCTATATTCTATGTTTTATTAGCTTTTGTTCCAGTCCACGGCATCCTTCCCCACAATCAGGGAATGTTGAAATATTATAACCAATGCATCCACTATCACTGCTGCCAGAGATAATTAGATAACTTAAGGAGTTAATGAGAAAAGACAAGTTAACAGTACAGAGTAGCAACATGGGTAATGATAACCAAAGCAACCGAGCAGGCAAGCAAAAGAATAGACAAGAAAATAGGGAGAAAATGGTAGAAATAGAGTTCAAAGTTATATTTTACACAAAATATTCACAACAATATAGATAGATTGATAGCACGAATAAATACGAATAAATAGACGCAATATGTAGCTATTATAGAGATGTGTTTGCAAGATGACCAAGCCTGGGAACTGAAAATCCAAAGTTATCAGATATTTTGAAAAGTCAGGAAGAATGGAAAAGGTAGTAGCGTAGCTTTGTTAATAAAGGATGAGATCAATACAGTAGTGAAAAAGTTATCTTAGCTTAGACAATCAAGATATGGAATCAGTGTGAGTGCAGATAAGAAATGCCAAGTGAACAAAGTCACCCGTGAAATTAATTTATGGGGCCTCAAAGCCCCACTGTAGCTATACTGTAAGACAAAGTACACATCAATAGATAATGCAGGCTTATAAGAAAAGCCTGCATTATCATGTGCAATTTAAATTTTCATACAAGATTAGCCAAAGTAAATTGGTAAAGGTAGTCTTGAGGACATGCTTATGGAGCATATTCAGGACCATTTCTTCGAACAATCAGGGAAATAAAACATTTTAAACCGAGCTATATGTAACGGGAAAGGATGAAGTAATAATCTCAAGGTAGTGAATCCTCTAGAGATGACATGCTAGAATTTGAAAATCAGTTTGAAGATGAGAAATTAGTTTCTGAAATTAGTCTGTTACATTGTATTTAAGTTTATGAGAACATTTGTTGGCTAAAGTGAACTGGGAAAATAAGTTAAAAGGTGAGACAATTACAAAAACGGTGTCAATCATTTAAGAAGATATTTCATGGTTCTCAACACAGATCTATGCCATCAAGAAAAAAACACCTCTACAAGAAGAATGAACTATCCATAGCGAACCAAGTAAATTAAAGATGATATTGAAAGTCAGGGCACACAATGCCATGAAGGTTTCTGGTAAGTCATAGGTTTGGGAAACTTTTATCAACCAGCAAAGAATAACAAAAAGAAAATTAAGAAATTAGAATGATAGGGTAAACTAGAAATAAATATGAACAATGCACAGAAAAAGCTGTGAGAAGTATGTAAAAAAGAAAATAGCAACCAAAGGGTGCACTGATTTCTTAGATTGTAAGACAAACTAATTATTTAATACCCCCCATAAAACAAGGAATGGCAGAGACTTTAAACAAGTTTTATTTGTCTTCATGGTGAAAGGTATTAAAAATATCCAATAATTGTAGAAAATCAAGGGGCAAAAGGAAGGTTGGAACTTAAACTCTCTATTGCAAGAAAAAAGTATAAGAAAACCAAGGAACCAGTGGTTGAACCTTCAGTATACATAAATATGAAGTAAACAGATTTTAGATCAGTAAGGACATCAAGGACTATGGAGAAGAGGCGAGAATCGAGAGTTGAGGATTATCAAGTCAGTCATGTTCTAATTGAATGGTGAAGTAGACTCAATGGGCTGAATAGTTGACTTCTGCTTCTACATCTTCTCTTCTTATGAAGCCATTTTAACTCTGCTTGATTGTACTATGTATTTCTAAATGCTTTGCTAATAATAGACGGTAACATTTTCTCAATAACAAGTCAACTGTTCTATCATTAACTGCTTTGTTCATCTCACTTTTTGAATAGGAATGTTTTATTACAACCATCTAAGACATTTCCTGTTTCTTCCAGTGAATCAAGTATCTTTGTAGCTACTTCTTTTAAAATCCTAGGATGTATTCCATCAAGTACAAGGCACTTATCAGTTTCCATCCCCAACACATTTCCTCGTACTCCTTCTCTAGTAATAGCTACTTTCTTTATTCTCCTCCCCACCTTCTTCTACCATAGATCATTTAGTAATTTTGAAATTCTATTCATGCCCTCTACCTTGAAGACTAATGCAAAGTATTTATTCAACTCCTCTGCAATTTCCTCATTCCGCATTATTATTTGCACAGCCTCATTGTCTAAGGGGCCTATGTTCATTTTATCTTCTCTTTTCTTTTTTATATATTTAAAGAAGTTTAGCAGTCCATTTTTCTACTACTTCCTAGTTTGTCTTGTAGTTTATTTTCTCCATCTTTATTGTTTGGTCATCTTTTGCTGGCTTTTAAATCTTTCCCACTAAACTTTACCATACTGTGTGTTTTTTCAAGGCACATAAGCAGAAGTAAGCCATTCAGTCCATTAAGTCTTCGCCACCATTTTGAGACCATAGCTGAATGATCATTTTCAACTGCATGTTCCTGCCTTTTCCCCAAAACCCTTTATTCTCTTATAAATTAAAAATTTTAGCTATTATCTTTAATTCCTCAGTTAACCATGGTTAGTTTATCCCCTTCCTACAATCCTTTAACTCACTGCGAAGCATCTTTGCTGTGAGTCATGAACAATTTTCTTAACCATCTGCTATTGTTCCTCAACCATCTATTCTCTAGCCAACTCAGCCCTTTGTAGCTACCATTATTAAAGTATAACATCTTACTTCTGACCCAGGTTTCTCATTCTTAAACTGAATGCTAAAATCTACCATGCTATGGTCATTAGGGGATCTCTTACTTTGACGTGATTTATTAAACATAGTTCATTACACATTACCAGATCCAAAATAGTCTGATCTCTAGTGATAAATCTGAGGTATTGCATTTTGGTTCAAAGATAGGACTTAAACAATTAATGGGAGGGCCTTGGGTAGTGTTTAGAACAGAGGGACTTAGGGGTGCAGGCACATAATTCTTTGAAGTTTGCATCACATATAGACAGGGTGGTTAAAAAAGTGCTTGGCATGCTTATCTTCATTGCTCAGTCCTTTGAGTATAGGAGTTGGGAAGTCATGTTGAGGTTGTACAGGACATTGGTGAGGTCTCTTCTGGAATACTGTGTCCAGTTCTCGTCGCACAGTTATAGGAAGGATATTATTAAGCTGGAGAGGGTTCAGAGGAGATTTACTAGGATGCTGTCTCATAAGGAAGGCTTGAGTTATAAAGAAAGATTGGATAGACTGGGACTTCTTACACTGGAGTATGGGAGGTTGAACATAGAACAACATAGAACATGGAACAATACAGTGCAGAACTGGCCCTTCAGCCCTCGATGTTGCACTGACCTGTGAACTATTCTCAGCTCGTCCCCCTACACTACCCCATCATCATCCATGTGCTTATCCAAGGATTGTTTAAATCTCCCTAATGTGGCTGAGTTAACTACATTGGCAGGCAGGGCATTCCACGCCCTTACCACTCTCTGAGTAAAGAAGCTGCCTCTGACATCAGTCTTAAATCTATCACCTCTCAATTTGTAGTTATGCCCCCTCGTACAAGCTGACATCTTCATCCTAGGAAAAAGACTTTCACTGTCTATCCTCTCTAATCCTCTGATCATCTTGTATGTCTCTATCAAATCCCCTCTTAGCCTTCTTCTTTGCAATGAAAACAGACCCAAGTTTCTCAGCCTTTCCTCATAAGACCTTCCCTCCAAACCAGGCAACATCTTTGCAAATCTCCTCTGCACCTTTTCCAATGCTTCCACATCCTTCCTGAAATATGTACACAATATTCTAAGTGTGGCCGCACTAGCGTTTTGAGAGGAGACCTGGTAGGAGTTTATAAAATAATCAGAGGTATAGATAGAGTTAATGGTAGGATGGGGAATTTTAAGACTAGGGGGTACATTTTTAAGGAGATTTTAAAAAACATGCGGCAAATGTTTTACACAGAGGGTGGTTCACATGTGGAATTAACTTTCTGAGGAAGTGGTGGAGATAGGTATAATTACAATGTTTAAAAGACATTTGATAGGTACATGAATAGGAAAAGTTTGGAGGAATATGGGTCAGGAGAAGACAGGTGGGATTAGTTTAGTTTGGGATTAAGTTCACCATTGACTAGTTGGACCAAGGGTCTGTTTCCATGCTGTATGACTCTATGACTATATTGTTCCCGGAAACAGTTCTAAGTGTACCCAATGAGTTCTTCCTCCTGGCTACCTTTGCCAATTAGATTTTCCCAATATTCATGAAGATTAAAATTACCCATGATTAGTGCATTGCCTTGTTTACATGCCCCCATTTATTCTCTGTCAGACAAACTAGCTGCTATTAGGGGCTCTATAAATTATAGGCAGAAGTGAGGACTGCAGATGCTGGAAACCAGAGTCTAGATTAGAGTGGTGCTGGAAAAGCACAACAGGTCAGGCAGTATCCAAGGAGCAGGAAAATTGACGTTTCGGGCAAAAGCCCTTCATCAGGAATGGAGCTCTAATCTAATCTTATCCCACCTGTTTTCTCCTGACCCATATTCCTCCAAACCTTTCCCATTCATGTATCTATCAAATGTCTTATAAACATTGTAACTGTACCTATACCCACCACTTCCTCAGGACGTTGATTCCACATGTGAACCACCCTCTGTGTAAAACATTTGCTGCATGTTTTTTTAAAATCGCCTTAAAAATATACCCCCAGTCTTAAAATTCCCCATCCAACCACTCTAATCTAAACCCTGATCTATAAATTATACCTAACTGTGCTTTCTTCCATTAGTTTTGCCTTTCTACTACCCTCCTTACATACAAATCTTCATCACTTGCTCTTACCTTCTCCAATCCTGCCCCCCACATCTTTCACTTACACACACACATACACACATGTTCCCTGTGCTGTCTACTCATTCACTCAGGACACCTCATCACTTTCCCCCCACCTGTACTAGTACTAACAGATGTGCCACCAACGTTCATCTCAACCCTTCCCTTTGCTTATTCCAGGACGAAATGACTCATGGAAGGACAGAGAGAGCCAAGAAGTGTGGTGTAGTACCCAACATGTAGCTCCTCACCTTCTATGAAAAGAAAAACCTCATATTTGCTGGAGTTCCTCCTGTGGGGGTCAATACGTAACTTGTGCATCACCACCATTACTGACATTGATTCTTGTGGTGAAGAGTGCTTGGGTAGGTGAGTAAGGTTTGCATACAGCACGTAGTGCACCGAGGTGTCTTTATTTTATACGGTTGTCTTTAATAACGTTCAGCTTTGAAGGGCCTCACATTATTATAAAGTGATGCGCTCTCCTTTACAGAAGAAAACACTTACCCTGCCAATCCAAGCCATTTTCAGGTCTATTGTGCGCTTGTTATTTACAGCATGATGGAGGGAAACAGCAGTTGCTCCTCACGCAATGAGTCTCAGACTCAGGTTTTTTGCTTTTTAGCACCTAAATGTATACATTCCCTCCCTCTTCACCCCATCAACTCTGAGGTTTCCCAAATTCCCACCCAACTTGTCCATTTAAATCTCCATCTTCCCAGTTTATCCCTCAGCCCAGGCCTATCAAGTTAACATGCCAGATATAGTGTTCCACCATTGCCCCACTGAAACCAAGGTGCTGCTGAGCAGGTGGACTGCACAGTGTTTTGTCTCAGCGAGATCTGGGCATCCTTATACATGAATCATAAAGAGTTACACAGCAATTATGGCAACCATTAGGAAGAAAAATGGAATGTTCAGCTTCATTGAAAGAAGGATGTGTCTAAAAGAGGGGGATTGTTGCCACACTGTACAGAAAATTGGCAAGATCACTTCAAAGGTTACTGCATAGAGTTTTGTCCTCCATATGTCAGATATTGAACCATAGAAAATAAGAGAAAGCTATTTGTCCCTTCAAGCCTGCTCTACCATTCAATATTATCATGGAAGGATGTTAGTAGGATTGGAGGGCTTGATCTATAAGGATAGGCTGGATAAGCTGGGACCTTTTCTCACTGGAGCCTGGGAGGATGAAGGGTAACCTTATCAAGGTTTATAAAATCATGAGGGGGCATAGAAAAGGTGAATAGCAAAGGTCTTTACCCTAGGCTGGGGGATTTCAAAACCAATACATCAAGCTATATAAGGAGCTTTGAGTTCTCTCTAAAGATATAATTCTCTGTGTGTAACACTGACCATCACTGTTGGGAAGCGCAGGCCATAGATGGTGATGCCTTAAGATGCTACATGGAGTGCCACACACACATTTCAGACTGAGCAGAAAATTAGCATGAAACAGAAAAGGATTAGTATGAAGCCAATTGTTTCCAGCAACATCTACAACTTCACTTACACTCACTGTGTCAAACTCTGTTCACAGATAAGCCTGACTAGCCACCAGCAGGTCTACACCCAATTAATACAAATCTCCATCTGTGAAAGAATATCGAACAAAAATAAAAGATGACCAAATACTTAGTTAAATAGATGATGTTTTTTAAAAGAGGAAAATGAGTTAGAAAGGTGGAACAGTTCAGGCTTGACATAGAATCATAGAGATGTACAGCAAGGAAAGAGACCCTTCAGTCCAAATCGTCCATCCGACCACATATCCGAAACTAATCTAGTCCCATTTGCCATCACTTGGCCCATATCCTTCTAAACCCTTCCTATTCATATACCCATCCAGATACCTTTTAAATGTTGTAATTATACCAGTCCCCACCACTTCCTCTGGCAGCTCACTCTATACACTCACCACCCTCTGTATGAAAAAGCTGCCTCTTAGATTGCTAGAGTAGCTGAATGCATGAACATCAATTTTCAAGTAATTAAAATGCACTGACACTGTCTCTGTTAATTTTGCATCCATTGTTAAAATTAACCAATTACCACAGCATCCCTCTGTAATTTTATCCTGCTTGAATCAAGTATATGAATTTGGGCCTGTCAAGACTGCTGAAGATCTTGACAAACAAAAGAAAACCAAAGAACTGTGGATGCTGGAAATAATAAGATCATAAGACCATAAGAACTGAAACAAAAACAGAAATTACTGGAAAAACCAAACCATTTCTCATCTACAATCAGTTCCGAAGAAAGGAAACTGGACCCTAAATGTTAATTCGGTTTTCTCTCCACAGATGCTACCAGACCTGCTGAGTTTTTCCAGGAATTTCTGCTTTTGTCCCTGAGGATCTCATATGTTTTAATTAAGTCACCTGTCACTCTTCCAAACCATACAAGCCTAACTCATCCAACCTTTGTTCATATGAGAAATTTAGCAACTGTAGCTTCATCCAAGTCATTAAAATAAATTGTAAAATGTTGGTGCCCCAGCACTGATCCCTGTGGCACACCACTCAACACATCTTGTCAAACAGGAAATGGCCCATTCATGCCTAATCTTTGTCTATTGCGAGCCAGTCAAATTTCTGTCCATGTCAATATATTACCCCATGAGCTTTTATTGTCCACAGTAGTCAAGTAATTTGCTTCATGACTTGGAGATGCCGGTGTTGGATGGGGTGTACAAAGTTAAAAATCACACAACACCAGGTTATAGTCCAACAGGTTCCAATTAAACCTGTTGGACTATAACCTGGTGTTGTGTGATTTTTAAATCTGCTTAAAGTACACTTTAATAGCTCACAAACTAAATGCACTGCTTGGTGGAAAAAGGATTTGGAATTGATTTTTTCACAGTTGACCATCCTTTAGAGCATCATCCTTGGCTACTATGACCCCAGACTAGGAAGTGGAAATATCAGGCACAGGAGTTCTACTTCTAAATATGATGCAGTGACCAAAAATGTGGCAGCTGTAAACAAGCAACAACTCAGTCAGTTCGGTGAAGCTTATCTGTTTTATTGACAGAAGTCTAATAACCTGTTGTTTTTTTTTATATTTTCTGGTTTTAGTTTATGATTTCCAGCAAATACAGCTTAATTTTGTTTTATGCATGCATGTGTAAATTAGATTAATTTTGCTTTAAAAATGGTTACATCCTCCTAGTTACCAGTAATTCCATCTCCTATATCCCTTCCACACATGTAGCTTACAAACATGCTCAGACTCAAACAATATGAGCTGTCACTTGGGCAATGCAACATAAGGGAGTTGAAGTTTTTTGAGGTTGATCCATTAAATGACAAAGCTTACAGGAGAGGAGAGGTAAAGTTTTATAGAACAAAATCACCAGCCAACATATCACCACAATGGGCTACTTCTATTAGTGTGACTGACTTCAATACCAACCCTGTATTTTCATTATAACAATATATATATATATACACTTATATTTTTAAAGTGCATCCCAATCAAATGGCAATTAAAACAATACTATCAATCCAATTTTTTTGCCACATATTTTGGCATTACTTACAAAGTGCAATTCACAAACAGTCATTACGGTGTAGTCTACAGACCCAACACAGTATTGTAAAGCCTTTTCCTAATACAAGGAGCATATACATGTGCGCAAAAGTCAAACTTCTGTTAACAATTACCTCTTGCTATACTCACTTTTAAGCAACTGTTCACATGTAGTCTTAAGCAATTCCAAATGAGCCTGATGAACAATGCATACTAAGGAGAGGTCAGGAGGAAAAGTATTGGAAAATAATCCTAATGATCAGAGATTGTTAGTGCTTCCATTTTCCATGTCAAATTAAGCTCAGTCTATAATTGATACCTGGTACTTTGCAAATTAGAAGCAGATGGGAAAGTCGTTCCACACTGCTGGAAGCCATTTTTGGTAGCTTTGGTTAACAGCATTAGTAGTCCCTCCTTTCCTTACCTAGTAGTATAAAAGTTGAAATGGGCAAACCAAATCAAGTCAAATGCTTATCTATTTCAATTGTTGCATTGTATCTTTAACAAAAAATATGGATCACCTACATTTGGCGCTCACAGAAAACCAAGTAGATTTTATTTTTGTTTACTAACTGTTATTTGATTCAGCTTTCACCCTTACTGTCCTGCAGCCTCTCACTTATGCTGAGCTACAGTTCAAGGGTACTCAGCTTCCTCAGACACCTTGTTCAAATGGCCATCTTTATAAATCACTCTGGACAGTGTGAGCAACCAATTTGCTCATGGGTGACACAGGAGCTGAGTCAAATTCTTTCAAGATCTGATGACCACTCATTTTCCAACATGGGTCACTGCAACCAGAAATCCTGGATATTTCTCCTACCACATCACCCTCCAAACCCATGGGGGCTGAAGCCAATTGCTAGGCTTCAATTGCTGGGCAAGATCAGCTAACTCCACATAGACCAAGGATCAAAGTTATGGTTGTTTGATGCACGAGACTTTGTACAAGGTGTAATAAGAAGGTACTGAGCCCCGGCTACTATTTTTGTTGAAAGTGTATAATTTTTCAATGGATTCTTGTAATCCCAAGCATCTGGTTACTCTCTGTCGCCACTGGCAATATTTGTAACTGACCCATTCATGGTTTTATGGTCTTACTGTTTTGTCTTATCCAATTTTTTAAAATGGCATTAAAATCATATTGTACACACTTAGCTATGATACACAACAAAATCAATTAATTAAAACAAATTTGAATCTAACAGCAGGAATTTCACACATACTATCTGGGTTTTGTTAGATTTTTGTTGCAACTAAGGAACACTTCCCTGCAAGTGCACTAGTTCTTTAAAAAGTACCTGGGCAGGATTTATTCGTGAAAGGAAATAGTTCCCAAATAAAATTCAATTTCTAACTCGTTATCTAGTCTTACTTTTGCACAAACATGACCCATGACTGGTGTCATAAAATGCAAAATAATGGGAGAGGAATTGTTTGTTTTCAACAACTTAATAACTGTCTTGTTAATTAGTTGTACTGGAATTAGCTGATAATTAGTCAAAATGCGATTGAAATCCATCCATTCATTACTAATTACATAGGAACATAGGAATGAGGAGCAGGAGTAGGCAATTCAGCCCTTTGAGCCCACTTGGCTATTTAAGATTATCATGACTGATCTTATCTTGATCTCAACTCCACTTTCCTGCCTGCTCCCCATAGCTCTTTATCCTGCTTTTTCCTCCGAATACATATTAAGACATACAGAAATGTTAAACACATTGCAATTCTGAGGCAAGGTCGTCTACTAGAAACATTAATTCTGTTTTTCTCTCCACAGACCTTCCGAGTATTTTTAGCATATTTTTAATTTTAGATTTCCGTCATCCAGAGTAATGTGCTTGTAATGTAACAAACCTCGACTGGTGACCTGCTGGAACTGCTCTGTTTTTGCAGCGTTATTTTGCTTGCAAACAGTGATTTTGACATTGGGCACTGATGCCCATGCAATTAAGTTACTTGATCATCCCCTACTTTTCATTAATTTGAATAGTTTTACAGGTCACTAAGTTACATTACCATTATTGGGTAAAGTATATTATGTAGAAGTTGCAAAATCATCAGAGAATTGTTGCAAATTCCAGTAAAGCCTTGTTGTACTCAAAAGAACAAAGATAGAATCTATTATACAAGGGTATAAAATAGGCCTGTATATGCAGAAATGTGAAAAAGTCAGCATATGATAAAATCCTGCATGTAGCAGCGATTTATATGCAATGAGTATGCACACATTTTGACATAAGTGTAAACCCATTCTGGAAAGTAATAGCACATTTCTAATCATTGAAATATACTACATGAATAAAAAATGTTGCAAATAGTTAAAGCACTATGGTTTGGTTAAATTTATACATCATGATTAGGATACAATCCCCTCTAATATATTTTATGAACTAAATCAATGGTAACTCAAGCAGAAGGTTTATGTGATGCAACATTACATTAACTCATCCAAAAGCAACTGATGTTAAAAGTGCTGAAAACATTCTAAATTGCAAGGTAAACATTGAGAAAAAATATTGTTACTTTCTGAACATGTTGATTTCTTACTGCATGAGAATTTCACAGGCAGCATTACCCTCATACACCTCATTCAAGTTGTCAAGATTCTTGTGCATCTATTAACTCTTTTGACAGGCCATTTGCTTGAGGAAGGCCTTACAACCAAACCCTATTTCGTTCTCATTCACGTTTAATTCCATCAACAGTTGCTGCTTTTGATGAGTAGGGTAAACTTTGGCCAATTTTCCCTTTCTTAGATCAGATGTATTGAAACTAATGTGGCCTACATGAGATGCACAAAGCTGAGATTAGCTAGCTCAGTTTAGACCTGGAATCTCCTTGGTTTGTTTGACCCAGAAACTCTTTGGTTGAATTTGCTGGGCTACTGAAAAATACTTTAACAAATTGATACAAGATGTCCAATGAATTCACTCATTCACTGTAATTCCATGACAATTAATAATTGAATGACTTCCTTCAAAGTTCCTCCTGGTTTGGTCTGAAGCCACCCTCAACTTTCTCAATCAAACTGAGGTTGAATTTGAAACCTGAGAAACTGCTAAACAAAGTAGCCTAACATAAAGTGAAATGATTTGTGTTAACAGTAAGTTTATAACCTCCTTTTAGCATTAGCAGAAAAGAAAACCCACCAATATATAGGAAGAAAGTGTTGAAAGATGAAATGCAAAGTCACTAAAATTGCATTGCAAGTGTAATAGTAAATAAAAACTGTACATTTTTACAGTCTCTGATCTATTTCTCAGACTTAATCATCCCAGTGACACAGGAATGAATGTATTTGAAATGTGAACAACTTCCAGTACCAAAATTTAACAGACAGAAAATTAGTTACAACTTTCTTAAACTTTCCAGTGAAAAGAACTTCGCATTTAACAACGTGCTTTACTTTGGCGATATAAACATTCCTAACCTCTGTCCTCAGTGTAGAGAGGTTTAACGTTCTCTTTAAACATTCAGTGATAGAAACCTGTTAAAATGAATGGAGGGAAACTACCTGTCACTAAGTACATGGCACAGTTTACCTGTGCCAAGACTCTATTTGCTTCAGTACAAAGTAACTTGATATACAGCACAAATTACACAGTTTAAAGCCATTAGTCTGTACTCCCAATCTATAGGCACAACGTGTGTACACACTTAATTGTTGTATCGTTATTTTTCTTAACAAGATCCTCTAAACTCGGGATATTCCACTTCTTTCAAACATATTCGTTCTGTACGAATTCGGATTTTCGCCTGCTGAAGATCGCTCTGCGGACTCCCCCACAATAAAACACACAAAATAAACTCAACATAGTCTCAGCTCAGCATCCTGAATTCCTTGCTTCCTGCTGTAACCCAACAGGCAAAGAGCCAGTCATATCCTAGGAAAGTTGGCTTGATGGTGCCAACTCCGGGAGATGGCCAACTCTGGCTAATTCTGCGCACACATGCCCTTTACCCCACCTGGTAAACTGGGTCAAACCCTGGCCCAAACTGGAGAGGAAAGGTTCGCTTACCTGCTTGAACTGTTCCTCGTAGGTCCATTCCTGCTGCTGCTGCTGCTGCTGGGACTGCGGCGGCTGAGGGATACCGACTGGGGAGTGAGATTGGCCGGGAAGGTGGTAGTGATGCTGCCCGAATCTGGACAGCTGGACAGGGGTCCCTTTGAGAGTGTGCCCGGGGGTTGGCACCCCGGAAACGCGATGGATCTGACTCCCATCCATCCCTTCCTCCTCCTCCTCATCCTCCTCCTCTTCGTCTCCCTCCTCTCCCAGCTCTTCCTCCTCCTCTTCCTCCTCCTCCTCCTCTTCCCCGGGCTCGGGCTCGTCTTCCTCGGACTCGGAGAGGGCGGATGGGACGCGGCGGCGCTGCGCTGTCACTAGCGGCCGATGGGCCCCGCTCGATCCGGGGCCGGCGTCCCCTAAGCCGGCGAGAGCGGCGGCTCGGACCGCTGCCAGGGCGGCTGCTTGCTGGGCTGCTGCCAGGTGCTGGTGCACGGCGGCGCTCACGGCTTGCTGCTGCTGCTGCTGGCTGTCAGCTCCTGCTCGGCTCACATCCCTCTCCCTCTCCTTCCTCTGCCTCTCCTCCAGCTCCAGCCTGGCCTGCTGCTGCCTCTGCAGGTTTTCCATCACCGCTTCCAGCTTCATGCCGTGGGGAGCCTGGTAGTGTGCACTTCCAGAGGAGATCAGGCCGAGTCCATTAGAGGTTGTTAAACCTTGGTGCTGGTACAGGGGGGGGGGGGGGGAACAAAAAAAAACAAAAATAGTCATGCGGGACAATTTGACCAAACTTCGCACGCAAGCTGACCATGAGTATTTAACAGGCGGAAGCTCCTGGTCTTTCCTTTAAAAATAATCCAAAACTACAACATACTCAAGCGAGGAAAGCGAAACTTTACTGCATCGTTAACTTGCAGGACTCGACTGAGTATATTAAAAGTAAAATCAGGAATTTGTATCAAGAGTGCATGCATTTTCAAACCCCCGCAATCTGCGTTTACTGAAACTTTTAATAGGCACCTTCTTTAAACTGTTCCCCGGGGCTCACACAGACAGTGCAGAGGATTGCAAATGAAACCAGCAGATCGCACTGCAATTCCAAGCGCAATTTGCTCAAATCGTTGCGCTTTTGTTTTAACGAAAGAAAGTTTACTTTTTTTTTGTCTGGTGGGTTGTGAAAAGCACCGACTATTTGATATAGACCGAGCGATCGCTGCTCCTTTGGTTGTTATTTGTTGGCACGGAAATCCAAATGCGCCTCATAATAAAACTGAATTAAATATGACCTGACCCTATTGTGCAACGCCCCATTAAAGCCTGGCCTCAGAAACAAGTGACTCCGGCAACTGCAAACCAGCCCAAAAGAGAAACACATCCTAGAATGTCGCTCTGGAGACACTATCTAGCAACTTAGAAAGTACAACATTTCGAGAGATTCTCATTTGTAAATCCAACGTCGAGGATATACATTCCAGAATTGGTTACAATGTGACTTGGTCTCTTCCCAGCTTCAGGAAGAATCCTTCAAAAAAAAACTTTTTTTTCTTGTCGGTAATCACCAGGAAAGCTTCTCATTGCACAAACATAATCCCCCTCACACCCTCCCCCCTCTCGCCACATAAATGTTAGATTTCACAGATTTCCCATAAATTTACCAAAATTCAAGTCAGCCCTGCTTGGGGGGAAAAAACCTACAGAGCTTGGATCATTGCATTCACCGCTCCCTCCTTACAATAAAAAAACTTTGTTTTTAACATGTGCTGTTTAGTTATAAATATTTCTAGATTCTTTTCTGGGTGGAAACGGGCCATTCATTCACTTTATTTATTCCGCTCGCTGCCCGACCGTTGCCGCACTCTTAATCTCAGCGATCGCTCATCACAAGTTTCATCGCTTTATCGCCGCTGACTTTCTTTTGTTGTTGTTGTTGGGGGTGGGGAGGGGGGGTTGAGAATGTGAACATGGAATTTACCTTTCCCGAGAAACAAAATCTCAACAAACGGACCAACCCGAACAAACGCCCGTCTTTTTTTTTAATATGTCGATCAGCGTTGACTCTGATTTGCCTGAAGTCCTGCCTTCTGTTTTATCTCTAGATGTACACAGTTTTTTTTTTCAATTCAGTCGTTTGTTCCCAGATTAAACAATCTGCCCTTTCATTTTCTTGCTCCCTCCGTCTTCTCTCCCTGTGACGGGTTGCAGATCCTGTCACGACTCCTATTTAGTAACACTTTATCTCTGTAAAAATCGCTTCCCCCCACCGCCAAACCTGATTAAAATATTTACAGAGAGAGAGAGCTGCCGAATTACGCCTCCAGGCGATCTGAGCCGAGTGAGACAGGGAGAGACGGAGAGAAAGTGGATAAGTGATATAAGAAATGATTTTGAAATTCCTCACCAGCGTTGCTTTAGCCACTATACTCGCGTTGTCAACCATGATCTATTTTGGTGTTGCTGTTTTCTTGCTGTTTTACTTTCCTTTCTCGTTATCCACATGGAGAATTCCCTTTGGACAGTCCAGATTTTCTTTTCTGATTTCGATATTCCCGATCCAGTCCCTCTGGGGACTCGCTGCTTCCTTTTCACAGCATGCAACATACATAGAAACATATATAGATCCGCACACATACATAGGTATATCACTGCCAACCATTAAATATCGCCCTCCAATTGCAACAAGTGGCTCAAAAGCGCTGGGGCGCTTGCGTAACCTGGTCTGAAAGAGCCAGACCTCTACTCCCATTTGCTAAATAGACGTCAATGTGTTGATAAATAGAAGAGGCAGCGGAGGGGCTGTGGGGGAAGTAATGACAGCCGGATCCCACTTCTAGTAGGGATACATGTTTCCCAATTCCAGGGCACAACAGCCTTGGTTCTCACTGCGGGGTCTGCACTACCTCAATGTTTCTGTTTCTGTTTTGTTTGTGGATGTGTCATCACTCGGCTCTGGAGGGCAGAGAGTCGGCTGGGCGCAAACTTGGCACCAGATTAAAGAGGGGTGGGGGGGGGGGGGTGGTTAAAAAAAGCAAACGGGTTCGCCTGGAGACAGTTGCACCTCGGGCTGTGCCCTTAACCGTTTAAATATGAACATAAAATGTCCCCATGTCCTTGGTGAACGAGATGAGCCCACAAATCCAGCTCCCAGTGCCCCCACTCCCCCCACACAATGTGATTGAACCGATCGGGACAACAACAGCCGATGGCGAGAGTGGAAGTGAACACCCTGGTTGGAGTCGCACCTCTTTGATGCAGGACCCCGTCAGAGTAAACTGCCTGTACAATTTACATTGTTCCGTAGATTGGAGACCAGGAAGGCCGATAATGAATAAGGGAGTGTCGGGCTCGGGTGAGCTCTAGTGTGACAGCCTAAGATATATCGACTTCTCACCATATGGGAAATTTACACCGACAACTCTGGGTGTGGCTGCAACTTGTAAAGTGCGAGATTGGTGGGTGTGGGAGGCTGAGATATTTAAACATCAAACATCCAGACAGTTCATAAATAGAGAAAGCAGATGGCTCCCTTTGACAGTAACCAACACAACGAAAGGAAGGCGAATGGCTAGACAGCTCCCCTGCAAAATAGCTGTGGCTGGAGCTTTATTTGATTCGCAGAACACAATTTGTTAAACACAATTAAGCAGCCACCAACACTAAGAGGGGAAAAAAACTCATCCCACAACAAGTTTCGCTACCGTCTGAGTAATTAATGCGAGCAGTTTTCGCTGAGTTTGTGTTTGCTTTGAGGCGTGGACATTGAAGACACAAAGATAATAAATATGCTGGGGAGAATAATGACAGGGCGTAACTACTGATACAAACAATACCAGATGTGTTCTAGGACGTGGTCCAGGGTTGATGGGAAATCTATACAATGGATTTAGATCATTTTGTTTTCGCAGATGGTTGTGTGTCAATTTGTCCAATATATTCATGATTTTCCGACCAAAATCGGAGCTAGTGTGTTGCATAGGTTCAACCATGCCAATACATTATGTTACACAACATGCCCACATTGGCAATACGTGTTATGGAATGCACGTTGGTATGGAGTGAATATATAGGCCCTTCGCTGTGTAACCGAGTTTTGGACGAGTATAGGAGAATGTCCTCGGCAGGACTGTGCTCAGTTTGCTGCCCTGAGTCAAACAGCAATGAGTGCCTGCCTCCGACATCTTTTGGAAGGGGAAAATAAAGTCAGCCAGGATTCCCACTCCTGATTGGCATCCAGTGACCCCTGGTGGAAAGTGCAAGTGAGTGGCGATCACACGAAACAGCATCACTGTTGGCTGTGGTGCTATTGCCACCACCACCATCCCCCTCCCCCCTACCCCTCCATCGACCCACGGATTTTATTGACTAACTGCTGATTCTCACCATCAATGTTCACATATAAATGATGATCGTTTGAGTGCTGTATCAGGGAAATGCTTGTACCGATACAACTTATTTTGTCTCATAGACTGGAGACCATGGAAGGTGTTAACTAAGTTCCGTGTCGCAGTTTGATATATCATTTTCATGCATGCAGGAGAGAAAAGGAGGAAAACACTTTTATAGCGATGAAAAGAAATTATAAAGAGCAGCTATCAAGCTTTGGGTACCTTCTTATGGGGTTTGGGTGGCATCATCCGCCACAGAAAGCGATAAATTCAAATAGTTTATAGTCATTGTCCGAAGCTACATCTGGTACAGTATGTCAATATGGAAATCACACACAGCTTTCTCTAGATATTAGCAGGGCTACAAGAACATTGTTTATAGGTAATCTGGTGTATAATTGTGATGTTTAGCTGCCAAGATTAATTTGTGTTGAACTAGTCCTGTCCTTTCAAGTCCTCCCTGGGTGCTGAGTCAAAGGTCTAAGGAGACACATTCAGATGATTGCAATGCCTTCTGAAGTCAATTAGAAGGTTATTTTTAAATTTCTGACTGTAGATCCAAAGATTTCACCATGTTCAGATTGCCTCTGGCAAACTGTGACAGTTTTAAGTACAATGTTTAGGGCATCAAAGGCAGAATTGATATGCAAGTGTCCTTAATTCAGGCATACAAAGTGCATGAAACAAGCCAATCTATCAGTCCTTTTTTTTTCCGGAAATGTAGACAGATCCTTAATGCAATTGTTATTGAGAAACCTAATGTCTGTTTTCAGATTCTCCCCTTAAAACTGTCCTGAATACTGTTGGCTATGGGTCTGCTTGAGGATAACACAACCAGCATGTAAACTAACCAGTGGACCTCAAAGACAGCATTAAGACCAAAAGACATAGGAGCAGAAATTAGACCATTCAGCCCATCGAGTCTGCTCCGCTATTCAATCATGGCTGATAAGTTTTTCAACCCCATTCTCCCACATTGTCCCCATAAGCCTTGACAATCAAGAACCTATCTATCTCAGTCTTTAATATACTCAATGACCGAGCCTCCAGACCCTTCTGTGGCAATGAATTCCATAGATTCACCACCCTCAGGCTGAAGAAGTTTCTCCTTATGTCTGTTCTAAAAGGTCTTCCCTTTAGGTATAGTTAATAGGTTTGCAGATGACACCAAAATTGGAGGTGAAATGGACAGCAAAGAAGGTTACCTCAGATTACAACGGGATCTTGGTCAGATGAGCCAATGGACGGAGGAGTGGCAGATGGAGTTTACTTTAGATAAATGTGAGATGCTGCATTTTGGAAAAGCAACACTTAATGGTAAGGTCTTCGGGGATGTTGCTGAACAAAGAGTGCAGGCTCATAGCTCTTTGAAAGTAGAGTCGCAAGTAGATTGCTTTCCTTTATTGGTCAGAGTATTGAGTACAGGAGTTGGGAGGTCATGTTGCAGCTGTACAGGATATTGGTTAGGCCACTGTTGGAATATTGCGTGCAACTCTGGTCTCCTTCCTTTTGGAAAGATGTTGTGAAACTTGAAAGAGTTCAGTAATGATTTACAAGGATGTTGCCAGGGTTGGAGGATTTGAGCGATAGGGAGAGGCTGAACAGGCCGGGGTTGTTTTCCCTGGAGTGTCGGAGGCTGAGGGGTGACCTTATAGAGATATATAAAATCATGAGGGGCATGGATAGGGTAAATAGATAAGGTCTTTTCTCTGGGGTCAGGGAGTCCAGAACTTGAGGGCATAGGTTTAAGTGAGAAGAGAAAGATATAAAAGCGACCTAAGGGGCAATGTTTTCACACAGAGGGTGGTGCATGTATGGAATGAGCTGCCAGAGGAAGTGGTGGAGGCTCGTACAATTGCAATGTTTAAAAGGCATCTGGATGGGTATATGAATAGGAAGGGTTTGGAGGATATGGGCCAGGTGCTGGCAGGTGGGACTAGATTGGGTTGGGATATCTGATCGGCATGGACAAGTTGGACCGAAAGGTCTGTTTCTGAGCTGTACATCTCTATGACTCTACTCTAAGGCCTTGTGTCATAGTCTCTCCCATCAATGGAACCATTTTCCCAGAATCCACTCTATCTAGACTATTCAGTATGCTGTAAGCTTCAATTAGATCTCACCTCATCCTTCTAAACTCTATCAAATATAGACCCAGAGTCCTCAAGATTTCCTCATATATTAAGCTTTTCATTTCTGGGACCATTCTCATGAACCTCCTCTGGACCCACTCTAGGGGCCAGTACATCCTTCCTGAGATATGGGGTGCAAAACTGCGCAGCCCTGGAGAATTCCATGCTTCTTAAAACACTCCCAACATAAATGTTGAGGCAAATGAAACAGTTGTGCTCTTTGTTGCATTGGTGTCCTGAAGATACTTTCCATGATTGCCTCCACTGTCGATATGCAATGATTAAAACTTTTCACCAGCCATACCTCTGTGACATGCAGTTGTATCACCAGCTCATGTTCTCAATATTACTGGGTATGTCTGTTCTGGTACAGGAATTGTGGCCTACTGCCAGTTTGTGCCAAAACGGCTCTGATGGGATTCACATTTTTGAAGTTTGATGGTGAGGCATTTAGTATTTAGCATTTAGGAGAGGCAAATCTGACAGAAGAGGATAAATAGGGTGGTCAGTAGGACTTTAAACTTCTGAGTTGGGGGGGAAGGGAAAGTGAAAGCGACAGGGAGTATGGAGGTAAATGGCAAGATAAGCAGCAGGATAGCATGTTTCCAGGCGGATTTAAAATTGAGGCAGACTGAGAATGCAGTAAAAAGCAAGGATAACTTAGGACATATGACTTCCAACATCTCTAATGATAAGGAAGTTAGCATTAAGGCACTTTACCTGAATGCTCGTAGCATACATAACAAAGCCGATGAACTAATGGCACAGATAATAGTGAATGATTATGATGTAGTAGGCATCACAGAGACTTGGTTACGGGGGGTCAGGACTGGCAGTTAAACCTCCATGGTTTTTCAACTTATCGAAAAGACAGAGAGGTGGGCAGAGGGGGTGGGGTTGCCTTGTTAGTTAAGAACAAAATTAAATCTATGGTATTGAATGACATAGCGTCGGATGATGTGGAGTCTGTGTGGGTGGAATTGAGGAACCACAAAGGCAAAAAAAACATAATTGGAGTTGTGTATAGACCTCCTAACAGTGGTCAGGACCAGGGACGCAACATGTACCGGGAAATAGAGAAGGCATGTCAGAAAGGCAAGGTTACATTGATCATGGGAGACTTCAATATGCAGGTGGACTGGGTAAATAATGTTGTTAGTGGATCTAAAGAAAGGGAATTCATGGAATGCTTACAGGATGGCTTTTTGGAACAGCTTGTCATGGAGCCCACAAGAGAGCAGGCTATTCTAGACCTAGTGCTTTGCAATGAACCAGATTCTATAAAAGATCTTAAAGTAAGGGAAACCTTAGGAAGTAGCGACCATAATATGATAGAGTTCAGTCTGGAGTTTGAAAGGGAGAAGGCAAAATCGGATGTAATGGTGTTACAGTTGAATAAAGGTAATTATGAGGGCATGAGAGAGGAACTGACTAAAATAGACTGGAAGCAGAGGCTAACCGGGAAGACAGTAGAGCAAAAATGGCAGGAGTTTGTAGGTATAATTGAGGACACTGTACAGAGGTTCATTCCCAAGAAAAGAAAGATTAACCGGGGAGGGATTAGACAACCTTGGCTGACAAAGGAAGTCAGGAAATGTATTAAAGAAAAAGAGAGATCCTATAAAGTGGCTAAGAACAGTGGGAAATCAGAAGATTGGGAAGGATACAAAAGCAAACAGAGGATAACAAAGAGTGTAATAAGAAAGGAGAGGATCAAATATGAAGGTAGGCTAGCCAGTAATATTAGAAATAATAGTAAAAGTTTCTTTCAGTACATAAGAAACAAACGACAGGCAAAAGTCGACATTGGGCCACTTCAAACTGATGCAGGAAGCCTAGTGATGGGAGATAAGGAAATAGCAGGAGAACTTAACAAGTACTTTGCGTCAGTCTTCACAGTGGAAGACATGAGTAATATCCCAAAAATTAAAGGGTGTCACGGGGCTGAGTTGAGTATGGTTGCCATTACGAAAGAGATAGTGCTAGAAAAGTTAAAAAGTCTTAAAATTGATAAATCTCCTGGCCCCGATGGGATACACCCTAGAGTTCTGAGAAAGGTGGCTGAGGAAATAGCAGAGGCATTGGTTGAGATCTTTCAAGAGTCACTGGAGTCAGGAAAGGTCCCGGATGATTGGAAGATGGCTGTTGTAACCCCCTTGTTCAAGAAAGGATCAAGGCAAAAGATGGAAAATTATAGGCCAATCAGCTTAACCTCGGTTGTTGGTAAAATTCTAGAATCCATCATTAAGGATGAGGTTTCTAAATTCTTGGAAGAGCAGGGTCGGATTAGAACAAGTCAACATGGATTTAGTAAAGGGAGGTCATGCCTGACAAACCTGTTGGAATTTTTGAAGAGGTAACAAGTAGGTTAGACCAGGGAAACCCAGTGGATGTGGTCTATCTCGACTTTCAAAAGGCCTTTGATAAGGTGCCACACGGGAGGCTGCTGAGCAAGGTGAGGGCCCATGGTGTTCGAGGTGAGCTGCTGGGATGGATTGAGGATTGGCTGTCTAACAGAAGGCAGAGAGTTGGGATAAAAGGTTCTTTTTCAGAATGGCAGCCAGTGACGAGCGGTGTCCCGCAGGGTTCGGAGCTGGGGCCACAGCTGTTCGCATTATATATTAATGATTTGGATGAGGGAACCGGGGGCATTCTAGTGAAGTTTGCCGATGATACGAAGTTAGGTGGACAGGCAGGTAGTACTGAGGAAGTGGGGAGGCTACAGAAGGATCTAGACAGGTTGGGAGAGTGGTCCAGGAAATGGCTGATGGAATTTAACGTGAGCAAGTGCGAGGTCTTGCACTTTGGCAAAAAGAATAAAAGCATAGACTACTTTCTAAATGGTGAGAAAATTAATAAAGCCAAAGCACAAAGGGATCTGGGAGTGCTAGTCGAGGATTCTCTAAAGGTAAACATGCAGGTTGAGTCCGTGATTAAGAAAGCGAATGCAATGTTGTCAATTATCTCAAGAGGGTTGGAATATAAAAGCAGAGATGTACTACTAAGACTTTATAAAGCTCTGGTTAGGCCCCATTTGGAGTACTGTGTCCAGTTTTGGTCCCCACACCTCAGGAAGGACATACTGGCACTGGAACGTGTCCAGCGGAGATTCACACGGATGATCCCTGGAATGACAGGTCTAACATATGAGGAACGGCTGAGGATACTGGGATTGTATTCGTTGGAGTTTAGAAGATTAAGGGGAGACTTAATAGAGGCGTACAAAATAATACATGGCTTGGAAAAGGTGGATGCTAGGAAATTGTTTCAGTTAAACGAGGAGACTAGGACCCGTGGACACAGCCTTAGAATTAGAGGGGGTCATTTCAGAACAGAAATGCGGAGACATTTCTTCAGCCAGAGAGTGGTGGGCCTGTGGAATTCATTGCCACGGAGTGCAGTGGAAGCCGGGACGCTAAATGTCTTCAAGGCCGAGATTGATAGATTCTTGTTGTCTAGAGGAATTAAGGGCTACGGGGAGAACGCTGGTAAGTGGAGCTGAAATGCGCATCAGCCATGATTGAATGGCGGAGTGGACTCGATGGGCCGAATGGCCTTACTTCCACTCCTATGTCTTATGGTCTTATGGTCTTATAGAATATGCAACAAGTGGTTAATCTGCTGCCCTCAGCCTCCCAGTTCTCAAATCTCTGCAAAAATTAATGTACTGTATAGATTATCTACTTCAGATGATACACTGATTTACAGGGGTAGGAACATTATATCGTGTAATATCCTGAGGCTAAGATGAAACTGTGTCACATGTCACAGTCATAAATATTAATTACTGTTAAGTAAATACTAAATGATGTCACTGCTTAATTATTCTTCAAGCTGCAGGTCGTAACCCTAGCTTTTTATAAATGTGATTGGTAAGGCTTTAGATGTTAGTTATTTTGGTTCCATGTAAAATGATTCTTGTTACTTATATTTCTTTTGAGTTGTGGCAATGAAAGTTGAGTGATGCTTGAAGTGTGACAGATCAGTCCGATGAACAAGCAAGAAATAAACATAGGCAGAAATTGCATGCTGCACACAGTAGGCTAGAAATCCAACATCTTCTGGATCAGTGGTGCTGGAAGAGCACAGCAATTCAGGCAGCATCCACCGGGCAGTGAAATCGATGTTGCGGGCAAAAGCCCTTCATCAGGAATAAAGGCAGAGAGCCTGAAGCGTGGAGAGATAAGCTAGAGGAGGGTGGGGGTGGGGATAGAGTAGCATAGAGTACAATAAGTCAGTGGGGGAGGAGATGAAGGTGATAGGTCAGGGAGGAGAGGGTGGAGTGGATAGGTGGAAAAGGAGCTAAGCAGGTCAGACAAGTCCGGACAAGTCAAGGGGACAGTGCGGAGCTGGAAGTTTGAAACTAGGATGAGGTGGTGGAAGGGGAAATGAGGAAACTGTTGAAGTCCACATTGATGCCCTGGGGTTGAAGTGTTCCGAGGCGGAAGATGAGGCGTTCTTCCTCCAGGCGTCTGGTGGTGAGGGAGCGGCGGTGAAGGAGGCCCAGGACCTCCATGTCCTCGGCAGAGTGGGAGGGGGAGTTGAAATGTTGGGCCACGGGGCGGTTTGGTTGATTGGTGCGGGTGTCTCGGAGATGTTCCCTAAAGCGATCTGCTAGGAGGCGCCCAGTCTCCCAAATGTAGAGGAGACCGCATCAGGAGCAACGGATACAATAAATGATATTGGTGGATGTGCAGGTAAAACTTTGATGGATGTGGAAGCCTCCTTTAGGGCCTTGGATAGAGGTGAGGGAGGAGGTGTGAGCACAGGTTTTACAGTTCCTGCGGTGGCAGGGGAAAGTGCCAGGATAGGAGGGTGGGTCGTAGGGGGGGCGTGGACCTGACCAGGTAGTCACGAAGGGAACGGTCTTTGTGGAAGGCGGAAAGGGGTGGGGAGGGAAATATATCCCTGGTGGTGGGGTCTTTTTGGAGGTGGCGGAAATGTCGGTGGATGATTTGGTTTATGCGGAGGTTTGTAGGGTGGAAGGTGAGCACCAGGGGTGTTCTTGTTATGATTGGAGGGGTGGGGTCTGAGGGCAGAGGTGCGGGATGTGGACGAGATGCGTTGGAGGGCATCTTTAACCATGTGGGAAGGGAAATTACGGTCTCTAAAGAAGGAGGCCATCTGGTGTGTTCTATGGTGGAATTGGTCCTCCTGGGAGCAGATATGGCGGAGGTGGAGGAATTGGGAATATGGGATGGCATTTTTGCAAGAGATAGGATGGGAAGAGGTGTAATCCAGGTAGCTGTGGGAGTCGGTGGGTTTGTAAAAAATGTCAGTGTCAAGTCGGTCGTCACTAATGGAGATGGAGAGGTCCAGGAAGGGGAGGGAGGTGTCAGAGATGGTCCAGGTAAATTTAAGGTCAGGGTGGAATGTGTTGGAGGAGGACCAGTTCCACCATAGAACACACCAGATGGCCTCCTTCTTTCGAGACCGCAGTTTCCCTTCCCACATGGTTAAAGATGCCATCCAACGCATCTCGTCCACATCCCGCACCTGTGCCCTCAGACCCCACCCCTCCAACCGTAACAAGGACAGAACGCCCCTGGTGCTCACCTTCCACCCTACAAACCTCCGCATAAACCAAATCATCCACCGACATTTCCGCCACCTCCAAAAAGACCCCACCACCAGGGATATTTTTCCCTCCCCACCCCTTTCCGCCTTCCGCAAAGACCGTTCCCTCCGTGACTACCTGGTCAGGTCCACACCCCCCTACGACCCACCCTCCCATCCTGGCACTTTCCCCTGCCACCGCAGGAACTGTAAAAGCTGTGCTCACACCTCCTCCCTCACCTCTATCCAAGGCCCTAAAGGAGCCTTCCACATCCATCAAAGTTTTACCTGCACATCCACTAATATCATTTATTGTATCCGTTGCTCCCAATGCAGTCTCCTCTACATTGGGGAGACTGGGCGCCTCCTAGCAGAGCGCTTTAGGGAACATCTCCGGGACACCCGCACCAATCAACCAAACCACCCCGTGGCCCAACATTTCAACTTCCCCTCCCACTCTGCCGAGGACATGGAGGTCCTGGGCCTCCTTCACCGCCGCTCCCTCACCACCAGACGCCTGGAGGAAGAAGGCCTCATCTTCCGCTTCGGAACACTTCAACCCCAGGGCATCAATGTGGACTTCAACAGTTTCCTCATTTCCCCTTCCCCCACCTCACCCTAGTTTCAAACTTCCAGCTCTGCACTGTCCCCTTGACTTGTCCGGACTTGTCCGATCTGCCTAGCTCCTTTTCCACCTATTCACTCCACCCTCTCCTCACTGACCTATCACCTTCATCCCCTCCCCCACTCACCTATTGTACTGTATGCTACTTTCTCCCCACCCCCACCCTCCTCTAGCTTATCTCTCCACGCTTCAGGCTCTCTGCCTTTATTCCTGATGAAGGGCTTTTGCCTGAAACGTCGATTTCGCTGCTCGTTGGATGCTGCCTGAATTGCTGTGCTCTTCCAGCATCACTAATCCAGAATCTGGTTTCCAGCATCTGTAGTCATTGTTTTTACCTAGAAATCCAACAGTTTCAAAGGGAGAAACGTAGCAGAGTGATAGGAGGGAAACAGGAAATTGCAGGTGGTACGCACATATATTATTGGCTTCTTTGGCTCTTAAAGAAACATTTTGATAGAGGAAATCTCGGTAAATATCCCCCATCAAGTTCGCATTACTCTGGGAGAAGGCCAAAATAGATCCTACACAGGTTTCACCAGTTACACCTTCTGTATGACAGTGACAAATATACTGACATGAAACAATGGACTTTCTGGACAGGACTTGGTAGAGTTACTACTACACTGATAGTCAAATAGCAGTTGGACATTGCAACCAATGACTACTGTAAATCCTGGTGAACCAATGTTGAACTCTTTCTAAAGTCAATATATGTTCCCTTGTGTTCAGTGACCAGACATAATGCTGTATTCCAAATGGAGTCTGACAGAGATTTAGGCAAAAGTGAAGCATCATATTTACACATTTGCATTCCAAATTTCTTTTGACAAAGACCAACATTGTCTTTGTGTTTTAATTACATGTTTTACCTAGGCACTTGCTTTTTGTGATCTATGAACAAAACTGGCTAAATTCATTTTGTCCCAAGTCCCTTTTATCCTCCATGGCTCATTATCTCACTAATAAAAAAAATTGATTTATCTTTTCCAGATTCAAAATAAGTGACTTCACTATGCCACCACTGCAATAATTTTACTTTGTTCCAATTTTCTTATTATTCAATGCTCCTTTTTTACTTTCTCCTCTTATTCACACAACTTGCTAAGATTCTTAATTTAGCGACATGTGCTGGCTTGGATATACAACTCTCCACTCCTTCATCCAAATTATGAATATACATGATGAAAAGCTGAGGCCCCAGCACAAGTCTCTGCAGAACACAACTTATCACATCCAACTGAGAACATTACCTTTTGTTCCCTTTTTCTAGTTCCTAACTTATTACAAACCTGACACTCAAGATTACCTCCATTGTTCTCTCTTTGCTAAAAAAATCTTTTCTGTGGGTCATTATTAAATGTTTCCCATAAGCGCATTTAAATAGTATTCATCCACATTCCCTTATTCATCATGCTAGTAACCACCATGGAGAAACTCAGCTAAGTGTTAGAAATGATAAATCTCTTCTACCAGATCATAATTGGCATGGAGAGTATAAAGGAGCAATTTCTTCATTTGGAGAGTAGACTTTCCAATTTCACAGTTATTACAGTGTTATTACAGATCACATTGCCTTTCATGTGATCAATAGATGTGCAGGTGCTTTGTGTTATTTTTGCTTTCTCTTGTTCATATTCAAGACTCAAATGAAGGATGGATGGATACCATACACTCTCTAATTCATTTGCTGTCTCACCATCTGTTATTTTTCAAATCAGAAATACTGTTTTGGTTTCGGAACATGGTGAGTGTTCAGGTGAGGAAGATAGATATTAATAAAGAGTGATACTTGCTATTATTTAGGTTCAAGAACTGAAAACCTAAAATCAGATTGCAAATTACAAGAAAATAATCAGCATGTACTAACAAAAAAGTTGTGTTTACATTGTCATTGTTTTCTGAGCATGTTTGAATAAAGCAATTTGTATATATGAAATATGCATGCACTGAAGCAGTCCAAATCCAAACGCAGCATGACCTGGACAATATCCAGGCTTGAGCTGAAAAATGGCAAGTAACTTTCATGTCACAAAATGGCAGACAATGACCATCTCCAATAAAAGACAAATCAGACATCACTCTTGACATTTAATGACATTGCAATTGCTGTCAACATCTTGGGGTTACCATTGACCAGAAATTGAACTGGACAAGTCATATAATGCAGTCGTCACAAAAGCGGGTCAAAGGCTAGGAATATGGCAGTGTGTAACATATTGCCTGGCTCCTAAAGCTTGTCTGCCAACTACAAGGCACAATTCAGGAGTGTGATAGAATACTCCCACTTGCTTGAATGAGTGCAGCTCCAACAAAATTCAAGAAGTTTGACACCATCCAGGACAAAGCAGCCCACTTGATTAGCAGCACATCTATGCCCCCCATTGTCTGTATTGGCAGTGTGTACTATCTATAAGATAACTGCAGAAATTCACCAAGGCTCCTTTGCGAGAATCTTAGAGAGAACCTTTGAAACTCGCAGCAGATTCCATCTAAAAGGACAAGGACTTTCGATTTATGGGAAAACCATCACATGCAAGTTTCCGTCCAAACCACTCCTGATACTGACTTAGAAATATACTGCCGATCCTTCACTATCATTAAGTCAAAATCTTGGAATTCCTTTCTTAGGAACGTTGTGGATCTACCCATCAGACAGGAGCTGCAGCATTTCAAGAAAGTAGTTTACCACCATCTTCTCAACAGCAACAAGTGATGGGCAGGAAATTCTGGCCTACATTCTATGAGTGAATAAAAATTGCATGCTAATGAATTGTACAATCATTAATTTAAAAAGTGTTGACAAAACTCCCAATAAATCTAATGCATCATCAGACAAATATCATTTTGAGAAGTACATCAAATGCTTTTATTTGCTTATAAAAAAAGTACTGCAAATGCTAGAAATCTGATGCTCTAGCCAAGATCAATAACTTATGTGTGGGGTATCACAGATACAAAATAGCATTCAATGCTCCATGGGATAGTACACTAGCTGTATCAAAATACATAGTTATACATGTAAGTAGCTTTGCAGGAAAAAAGGTATAAAATGTTACCGTTTATGGCTTCTTGGTTTCTGCAATAGTTTTAATACTTTTTAATACCTATTTCTTTTTATTCATTCATGGAATGAGAAGGTTGCTGGCTGGACCAGCATTAATTAACCATCCGTAACTGCCCTTGAGCAGGTGCCTTCTTGAACTGCTGCAGTCCATTAGGATAAATATATTTATTTTGCAGCAACATATTTCCAAGTCAGGATGGTAAGTGACTGGGAGAGGATCTTGCAGGTGGTGGTGTTCCCATGGGTCTGCAGCATTTGTTTTTGAGTGACAGAGGTCATGGTTTTTGGAGGTGTGCCAAAAGTGGTTTGACAAGTTGATACACTGCCCTGGTATATAATATACAGTACCGTCACTGCTCATCACTGATGAAAAGACTGAATGTTGGTGGATGGGGTGCAATGGTGACAAACAGGATTGCAATTGAGCTTTGTTTTGGATGGTGTCAAATTCTTTGAGTGTTATTGGAGCTGACAAATGTGGACATCCTGACTTGTGCCTTGATGGAAAAGCATAAGCATTAAGGTTCAAGTGGTTGGTACTCACTGCAGGATTCATAGCCTCTTATTTGCTCCTTTGGCTATATTCATGTAGCCAGTGCAGTACAGTTTGTGGTCATTGTTACCTCTAAGATTTTGATGGTGGTGGAATGTAGTGATGGCAATTTCATTGAATATCGAGAGATGATGGTTAGGTTCTCTCTGGTTAGAGACTGTCATTGCTTGGCACCTGTGCGGAGAGAATGTCCGTGTCTTGTAGCAGTTAGTCATAGGCTGCGTCAGTATCTGTGGAGTCACAAATGGTGTTGAAAATTGTGCAATCATCAGTAAACATTCCCATTTCTGACCATATTCTGAAGGTAGTAGGTGTAGGATAATACCCTGAGAAACTCCTGCAGAGATGTCCTGGAGTTGAGATGTCTGCCCTCCAGCAACCACACCTATTTTCCTTTGTGCTGAAAACAATAAATTCTGGAGATGACCTTGGGTCAGACAGCATCCATGGAGGGAGAGCAAGCTAACGTTTCAAGTCTAGATGACTCGTCATCAGAGCTGAAGTGAAGTGTAGAGGGGGCAGCATTTATGCTATAGTTGGGGAAGGGGTGTGTGTGGGAATGGTGGGTTTAGAGTGCTGGCAGAGGAAAGATGTTGGTAGTTCAGATTAAGTGATCAGAATGTGAGAATGGCAGAACGATGGGTGTCTAACTGCCAGATTTGAAAAAAATAGTCCCACTTGGATGCAGGAGGGGAGAGAGAGCATGGTGACAGAGAATGTAACAAGTAAAGGGAAGAATTGGGAGTTGGTTCACAATTTGAAAGTATTGAACTCAATATTAAGTCTAGAAGGTCTGGTCTACAAAATGAGACATTGTTATAGAGTCATTGAATACTACATCATGGAAACAGGCCTTTCAGCCCAAACTGGTCCAAGGGCTTTTGCCCGAAACGTCAATTTCGCTGCTCCTTGGATGCTGCCTGAACTGCTGTGCTCTTCCAGCACCACTAATCCAGAATCTGGTTTCCAACATCTGCAGTCATTGTTTTTACCATGCTGGCCATGGTGCCCACTCAGCCAGCTCTGATTGCCTGCATCTCTATAAACCCTTCCAATCCACTTATCTATCCAAATGCTTTTTAAATGTTGCTATTGTACCTGCCTCAACTGCTTTCTCTGGTACACCATTCCATATATGCACTAGTCTCTTTGTGAAGAAGTTGCTCCTCAGGTCCTTCCTAAATCTTTCCCCTCTCATCTTAAACTTATGCCCTCTAGTTTTCAATTCCCCATCCCTGGGAAAAAGACATATGCATTCATCCTATCTGTGCCCCTAATGTGTCTTAGTAAGGTCACCCCTCATTCTCCTACATTCCAAGGAATAAAGTCCTGTCTTGGCCAACATCTCCCTGTAAGTCAGGCTTACTAGTCTTGGCAACATCCTCATAAATCTTCTTTGCACTCTTTCCAGTTTAACTATGTCTTTCCAATAACAGGGTGCCCAATATGATACACAGTACTCTAAGTGCAGCCTCACCAATAACCTATACAACTGTAACATGAAGTTCCAATTCCTATATTCAATGCCTTGACTGATGAATTGGAGATGCCGGTGTTGAACTAGGGTGTACAAAGTTAAAAATAACTCAATACCAGGTTATAGTACAACAGGTTTAATTGGAAGCACACTAGCTTTCGGAGCGACGCTCCTTCATCAGGTGATAGTGGAGGGCTCGATCGTAACACAGAATTTATAGCAAAAATTTGCAGTGTGATGTAACTGAAATTATACATTGAAAAATTGATTGTCTGTTAAGCCTTTCATCTGTTAGAATACAGTGATAGTTTCACTTCTTTCGTGTGTAAATCACAAAACCTTTTTTTTAGGTTGCATTCTCGGGTTAGCTGTTAACATATTTTCTAGCTATCACCATTGTTAACAGCTAACCCGAGAATGCAACTTTAAAAAAAATGTTTTGTGATTTACACACGAAAGAAGTGAAACTATCACTGTATTCTAACAGATGAAAGGCTTAACAGACAATCAATTTTTCAATGTATAATTTCAGTTACATCACACTGCAAATTTTTGCTATAAATTCTGAGTTACGATCGAGCCCTCCACTATCACCTGATGAAGGAGCGTCTCTCCGAAAGCTAGTGTGCTTCCAATTAAACCTGTTGGACTATAACCTGGTGTTGTATGATTTTTAACTTTGACTGATGAAGGCCATCATGCCAAATGAGTTCTTCACCACCCTGTCTACCTGCCATTGTCAACAAACTATGTACTTGTACTCCTCGGTCCCTCTGTTCCACAACACTCCTCAGGACCTTGCCATTTACTGTATAATTCCGACCTTGATTCAACTTTCCAAAGTGCAGCACCTCACACTTATCTGTACTGAATTGCACTTGCCAATCTTCAAGGTAAAAACAAAGACTGCAGATGCTGGAAACCAGATTCTAGATCAGTGTGGTGCTGGAAAAGCACAGCAGTTCAGACAGCATCTGAGGAGCAGGAAAATTGACGTTTCGGGCAAAAGCCCTTCATTTGGAATAGAGGCAGTGTGCCTGCAGGGTGGAGAGATAGATAAGAGGAGAGTGGGGGTGGGGAGAAAGTAGCATGGAGTACAATAGGTGAATGGGGGTGGGGTTGGAGATGATAGGTCAGAGAGGAGGGTGGGGAAGGTAGCAAAGAGTACAATGGCATTAGTCAGAGGGAAGTGGGTCTGGGTGGGTTAGTCTTCAGTGGGTCGGTGTGGACTGGTTGGGCTGAAGAGCCTGTTTCCACACTGTAGGTAATCTAATCTATTTTCTTAATATTTTGACCATTTAAAAATTTATGAATCATGACTTTGTGATAAAGCATGTATATTTCTGTAAAACAACTTCAGGATTCAGGGCATATTAATTATGGCTATGGTATGATGGAAGTGATTGTATGCAAGGTGACCATTTGACACACACATTCAATATGGGATCTCTATGGGACTTTATTGTTGTTAAGTAATAGTCCTAAAAAAAATGATTTATTTTAAACAATACACTGGTTGACAATACCAAGTATATGTTTTGGGGGAGTGGTATTATTGCTGGATTGTTAATCCAGAGACCCAGGTAATGTTCTGAGGACCAGGTTTGAATTTCTGGCAGATGATAGAATTTGAATTCAACCAAAATCTGGAATTAGGAGTCTAATGATGATCATGGATCCATTGTCAATCATTGGAAAAACCCAATTGGTTCATTAATGTCCTTCAGGGAAGGAAACTGCCATCCTTACCTAATCTGGTCTACATGTGATTCCAGACTCCTAACTGCCTTCTGGCCAATTAAGGATGGCAATAAATACTGGCCTAGCCAGCAATGCCCTCATCCCATGAATTAATTAAAAAAATCTTAATTATGAATCCTAGCATCTTACATTATCTAGGAAAGACTAGGAAGTCTTATTTAAGTAATTTTAAAAAATAACACTCCAAAATAGTTTATGGAGTCAGTGATCTGCAGTAAGATATCCACCACACTTTGAATTTATAGAGCTGCTTTAAAGTGATAAAAATGACTCAGAAAAAGGTTAGCATTAAGCAAAAGAAAGCAATAGGACAAAAGTTTCGTCTGACAACCTTAGGAGCATTACTAAAGGATGAAAAAAAGTTAAGATGTTAGAAGGAACTAGAGAGGCCTAGTCATAGTTAGCTAAGATGCCATTGCTGTATAAAGTAAGTTTATTATGTGCAAGAGGTGGGAATTGGTAATAGGTTCACGAGGTCAATTCCTGGAATGGCGTGATTACCTTACACTGAAAGACTGAAGCGACTGGGCTTGTATACCCTCGAGTTTAGAAGACTAAGAGGGGATCTGATCGAGACGTATAAGATTATGAAATGATTGGACACTCTGGCAGCAGAAAACATGTTTCCACTGATGGGTGAGTGCCAAACCAGAGGACACAGCTTAAAGATACGAGGTAGACCATTTAGGACAGAGATGAGGAGAAACGTCTTCACCCAGAGAGTGGTGGCTGTGTGGAATGCACTGCCCCAGAGGACAGTGGAGGCCCAGTCTCTGGATTCATTTAAGAAAGAGTTGGATAGAGCTCTCAAAGATAGTGGAATCAAGGGTTATGGAGATAAGGCAGGAAGAGGATACTGATTAGGAATGATCAGCCATGATCATGTTGAATGGCGGTGCAGGCTCGAAGGGCTGAATGGCCTACTCCTGCACCTATTGTCTATTGTCTATTGTCTATAAATGCAATATTCTTGCAAGGTTATAGGATTGGGAGTGATTGGAGAGCTAGGAAGAGCAAGGGCAAGGAGGGATTTAAACACAAGCTAAGTAATAATAAATTTGAGCTAACCACAAAAGAAACATGGTTTGGAGATGTAAATTGTACCCTGACCTCTACCCATTCCCTTTGACTCCTGCTTGTCTACGAGCAATACAGGATTCTAATTTTACCCCAGTTGGCTAGAGTAATACTGGTACATATAGGTATGATTATCTCAGTTTAACAGGACAAGGGAAGGCACTGTAGAAATTCCTACTCAACGTATGCCAATTATGACCAGATCAAATTTCACTTAGGACGAGACAGAACAAAAAACAACCTGCTAATATTTATTATTCAAGCAGACACAAAAATAATATGTACTTGGACAAGGCACCAATGTGCAGGGCAAAACATAATTGAGAGTTAAAGGAAAACATTGGATAAAGAACATATTTTTCATATTTTATGTATATTTTCATGGAGACTGAAAGTAGGCTGTGGATGAGAGTGTCACTGATGTAGTAAATCCAGAACTCCAGGTTCATGTTCTGCAGCGTGGGTTTGAATCCTACCATGCCTGATGGCGAAATTCAAATTCAGTAAAACCGTGGAATAAAATGCTGACCTAACAGTGACCATGTAACCATTATTGTTGTGGTTAAAAACCCATCCAGTTTACTAACCTATTTTAATGATGGAAATTTACCTTACTTATCTGGTCTGACAAGTAACTCCAAACCAACAGCAATGCAGTCTGAACTGCTCTCTGGACAATTAAGGAAGTGAAATAAATGCTGTCCTGGCCAGCACACCATTGTAAATTTGAAACATTGGAAATCACTGTCTGATAAATTTGCAGACAAATTGAAAAATGTGTGACTCATTTTGTACGGTTCTTGAGGAGAACACCAGGATTATTGTGGCAAAATCAAATAAGAATTATATGTACATGGGAGTAACGTGATCAAATGATAAACGATATTCCATTGTTACCATTCTCACCATCTGAGCCACCAGATAAGATTAATTCCTCAAAATCAGTCTAGGGATACATTTTGTTTTAACATTCCATAAACCATCTTGCTGGCTTGGTTCAGCTTTCATCCTATGTGCTTGCCAGCTCTGATTTTCAACAAGAGTGCTCACAGTGAGTAAGCTCTGAGTCATTGATGGTATGTTAGGGAATAATTTGCAGCTGATTGCTGGAAAATTCTGTGGTTGTTCAAGCCAACATTTGTCCCTCAACTAACAGTGCCAAAAATAGCTTAACTGCTCATAGCATCTAATTGCTATTCATGGGACTTTGTTGCACACAAATTAATTGCTGCTTTTGCCTATAACATAGCAGAGTTTATGCTTCTGAACTAGTTCAGAGGCTGTGACATATTTTGGGGATTTGAGACATTACTTACATGTAAGCTCATTCTTTCTTCGTCTTTAATATTCAATGCCACACTGGGTTGTGGACTCCTTATTGTTTACATTTATTGACAGGAAGAAAATGTTGCTGGCTAGGGCAGCATGTATTGACCATCCCTAATTGCCAAGACAGTTAAGAGTGAACCACATGGCTATGGGACTGCAGTCACATGGAGGCCTGACCAGGTAAGGATGGCAAGTTTCCCTCCCTTAAAGACATTAGTGAACCAGATGGATTTTTATGACAGTCAACAAAGGTTGCATGGCCGCTATTAGGTCAGTTTTTATTCCTGATTTTTATTGAACTCCAATTTCACCACTTGCCATGGTGGGATTTGAACCTATGTCCCCAAAGCAGATTTTGGCCTGTACCTCAGAAAGGATGTACTGACTTGAAACTTATAGAATACTGATTGGCCTGGATAGAATGGATTTTGGGAAGATGGTTCCATTGGTAGGAAAGACCAGGGCCCAAGGGCACAGCATTAGAGTATAGGGAAGACCTTTTAGAACGGAGCTAAGGAGAAACTTCTTCAGTCAGAGAGTGGTGAATCTATGGAATTCAATGCCACAGAAGGCTGTGGAGGCCAGGTCATTGAGTTTATTTAAGACTGGGATAGATATGTTCTTGATTGTCATGGGGATCAAGGGTTACAGGGAGAAAGCAAGAGAATGGTGTTGAGAAACTTATCAACCGTGAGTGAATGGTAGAGCAGACTCAGGCTGAATTTCTGCTCCTCTGTCTTGTGGTCTTTTAGTAGCCTGTGTCTCTGGGTTACTAGCCCAGTGAAATCATCACTGCCCTGACTCAAATCCATTCATACGACAAATGGAAATAATTCATTACTGACTTGAATACTAACCCCACAATGATGGAAACCTTAAGATCATACATTTCCCCCCCATCCAGTCCAATTTTCCCCAATCCCAGTTTCCACTCACATTCTGATTCCTATGATGTGGAAGTGCCAATATTGGACTGGGGTGGACAAATGTAAAAATCACACAATGCCAGGTTATTGTCCAACAGGTTTATTTGGAAGTAAAAGTTTTCAGAGCACTGTTCCTCCATCAGGTAGATAGCTATAACCTGGTGTTGTGTGATTTTTAATTTTGATCCCTGTCACGCTGGCTCGCAAGTGCTGACTGTTCCTCAGTGTTCTATTCCCCTCCCCCACCTGATTTGCCATTGTAATTTGCTGGGGTGCCAGGCTGCAGCTATTGGCCTGGTTTCTGTTCCACTGTCTGGCATGGTTTCGCATATGTTGGTAACTAGGAATGCAGACTTGCAGGGCCGCTGTGCCCCATGTCTCACTGTACACAGCTGGGCCTTCAACAATATGCCTTCAACAAAAGAAAAATGTAAGATACAGATATTAACTCATTAGATGCAACAGTTAGAAAAACAAAACCTCTAGGGCAGCACTGCTGCCTCCACAGCACTAGGGACTGGTGATCGATTCCAGCCTCGGGCAACTGTCTGTATGAAGTTTGCACATTCTCCCCTGTTTCTGCATGGGTTTCCTCCGGGTGCTACAGTTTCCTCCCACAGTCCAAGGATATGCAGTTTAGGGTGATTAGCCAGGCTAAATTGTCCATAGTGTCCAGGGATATGCAGGCTAAGTAGTTCAGCCGTAGGAAATGCAGGGTTACAGGGAAAAGATAGGGGATGGGATGTTCTTCAGAGGGTCAGTGTGGACTTAACTGGCTGAATGGCCTGTTTCCACACTGTGGGAATTCTATGATAGAATATCTCATAAGGTATTGGTAGGAGGATACTCCAGAAATAATGTTGTTTGACATTTTAGTATTTAAAATCTTACACATAGAAGATTGGTATTCTTCTTTGAATACTGGATTATAATTATTGTACCATAATAATAATAATTAACTAATGCAACAATGCAAATTAGCTGATTCAAATCAAAATTTGCTTTTAAGTTTTCAACATATTTCCAAGTCATCATTAGAAAATTGCAGCAAATGTAGGTAACCTATAATTCAGTTTGCAAAGGCAATGTTTGGTTGCTAATGGAAAGTGAGCATGCATATGCAGGGGTATGTATTTGTGCATGAGGTGCAGTACTATGTATGTTTGTGCTGATAAACATGGGGTAAAAACAGAGGTGAACTCACTTGTGATAACCCGACTGCTGAAAATGCTTCCAAAAACACACTCCACAAGCTCAGATATTAAACAATGGGCACTTTGACAAAGTACCGGCGGTTGACTGCAACCTTAAGACAAAGATACAACATCTGTTTTACAAAACAGATAAGTCAGTTTTGCAGATGTTGCACGTTACAGATGTTGTTCATAAAATCCTGGGATCTATTTCATTAGCTTAGAGTCATAGAGATGTACAGCATGGAAACAGACCCTTCGGTCCAACCCGTCCACGCCGACCAGATATCCCAACCCAATATAGTCACACCTGCCAGCACCCGGCCCATATCCCTCCAAACCCTTCCTATTCATATACCCATCCAAATGCTTATTGTAACATTCCAATGTGTAATGAATGATGATTAATCCAAAAATGTTTCTGGTGTTCATTTTGAAATGTAGGCTTTTGTATGTGAACTGATGTTTGAATAAATAATAGAACAACTTCAGTGTGGGACTCAGCTACTATTCAATTGGCTACTGTATAATTGTTGATTATCTCTGAAAAAGCACAGGCATACAATTACCATGTAGTCTGATAAGTATACCATATTTTCTGCAGAGGAGAAAAGTACACATTCACTTGACAATGTTAAGCGTTCGACCCCACACAAAAAGATATATACATATTTAAGAAGTTGTAAGTTTGTAGGATGAAAAATTACAGTGATTAATGATATGGTAAAGTTCTTATCATATTCCACTTCACTATTTTATTGGAAACATTGAGCTGCATCTTACCATATTTTGGCAGTGTCATTTTCATCGAGTTTCTTGCGGGGTATCTCTTGATGAGGCCTAGCAAATTTTCTTGCATGGTTGTCCTAATCTTCCTTTCATTCAACAACCATACAGTTGCCTTCTTGTCCAATGCCAGGCTAATGTTCTCACTCACCGTAGCAGGAAGCACTCGTCACTGCTGGGATATTCCAGGATCTTTCGGTACCGGCATCATCTTTAAAATTGTGTACCCATTGAAAAGTGTCACCTTGGAGCTGCCCTGCATGGCTCATGAAGTTTGCCCCAGATATGGCAAAAGGGGGAAATTTCCACTTTGATCAGCACAAATGAACCTGGAAGTCTGTTGGTCAAAGTGGTGCAGAGATAAAATGTTCTCTTCCTGCTAGGACTGGCAGAGGTAGCCATAACATTAATCTTGTTAGTCTGGTCTAAGGAGCAGTCTCAGACATCTGGAAGATCACCCAATGGTAGAGGAAGAAGGTCAATGAACTTTTTTGATCCTACAGAGTAAATGCCATCATCTCTTTGTTACCTCACACTTACTCCACCTTAGGTACTGCACCGACCTCCCATTAAGGCTCATGTTCTACCACGCTCACTATTGAGTCTAATATTTTCCTTCACTCACTCTCACACACCCAAATCCCCCAGGAACTAACCCTACTGGCATCAGCACCTCTTACTCAGGCCACTTCAGTACCTCCACCCTATCTTCACTAGCACTAACAGCTGTGTTACTCACTTTCATCTCATTCAGTCTCTCCCTTTCTCTCAATCTAGGAAAAAAAGCCCCTACAATTTGGCAGAATGTTGGCGGGTTGCCAGATATACATCTCCTGATTCCCTAGGAAGGGAGGATCATGATCTTGATTGCCTTGAACAGCTGAATGACCCTGTCAAAACTTTGACATTGGAGGCAGTGTTTGATTGACCCACTGACAGGAGGGACTTGTTTAAGAATATAAGGGCTTTTGCACATGCAGTGTATTTGGTATGTGCACTGCTGAGTTAGGGTGTCATGATTTGGAGGTGCCGATTTTGGACTGAGGTATACAAAGTTAAAAATCACACAACACCAGGTTATAGTTCAACAAGTTTATTTGGCAACACTCACTTTCGGAGCGCTACTCCATCGGGTGGTTGTTGAGTATAAGATCATAGGACAAAGAATTTATAGTAAAAGCTTACAGCATGATATAACTGAAATTATATATTGGGAAAGACCTGATTGTTTGTTAAGTCTCTCATCTTTTAGAATGGGCATATTGGTTTCAATTCTTTCATATGTAAATCCCAGAACTTTTTAAAAGTTACATTCTCGAGGGAACTTTAACAATAGGTGCCATGTTGGCAGTTCACTTGCGAATGTAACTTTAAGATGATTTTTGAATACAATAAAAATCTGGAAATAAAAATTGCCCAATGGCAACAATGCGTTAGCCTTACCTTTTTAAAATTCATTTTCAAGCTGAGGGTGTTGCTGGCATTTACTACCCGGAGGGCAATTTAGAAAACTTGCTGTGGGTCTGGTGTCACATGTAGGCCAGACCAAGGAAGGATGACAGATTTCCTTCCCTAAAGGTCATTAGTGAACCAGATAGGCTTTTCCCGACAATTGGAAATGGTTTCATGGCCATCATTTGATTCTTAATTTCAGATTTTCATTAGATTCAAATTCTGCCATCTGTCACGGTCAGATTTGAACCCTGGGTCCACAGAACATTACCTGGTCTCTCAATTAACAGCCCAGCAATAATACCACAATGCTATCACCAACCCTTGTCTGACCTACATGTGATGCCGGATCAGCTACAATTTGTTGACTTTTAACAAATGGTCCTAATAAACCACTCAGATCAAGGACAATGATAATGAACAGCAAATGCTGGCTCAGCCAGCAACAACTACTTCCTATGGATGCATTCAAAAAAAGGCACGCAGTAAATGAACATTACGAAAGCAAGCAAGCCGCCTTGAATTGCAACTTGATCCAGCCTGTGCCTGTCCTTGCAGCAGCATGCCAAGGATAGCTGTCAGTGTGCTCCAAAGTGAAAGCTTAAAGTGCAGAATTGAACAGTAAGTTGATTGGAGATGTTCCATGATGGTGCAGAGAGACTGGTAAATTACTTCAATTTTTCATGTTCATTCCAAAGAATTAGTTTAGGGAAAGCAACATTGATCTCTGATGAAGAAAGTTAGACTACTACTAAAGAACTGAAATTGAACAAAAGGACTGAGAGAGAAAATAAAATTATAAAAGCTTGAGGATTTGTAATATTTTAAAATCTGAAATGATAAGTGAATTAATGATTACGGCTACAGCTATGTTAAAAACTGTAAGTGCTATATAAGATTCTGAAGGGGCTCGGTCATGTAAATGCTGAAATTTTGCCTTTGTTTCGGTTCTGTGAATCTAAAATGCAGGAAACAGTCTTGTCTTATGAAGAAAGGTTGAGGGAGCTAAGGCTTTTCTCATTGGAGTGAAGAAGGATGAGAGGTGACTTGATAGAGGTGTACAAGACGATGAGAGGCATACATAGAGTGGATAGCCAGAGATTTTTTTTCCCAGGGCAGAAATGGCTATCATGAGGGGGTATAATTTTAAGGTAATTGGGGGAAGGTTTAGAGGAGATGTCAGAGGTAGACTCCTTACACAGAGAGTGGTGGGTGCATGGAATGCACTGCCTGCAGTGGTAGTAAAGTCAGATACATTAGGGACATTTAAGTGACTCTTGGATAGGCAAATGGATGATAGCAAAGTGAAGGGCATGTAGGTTAGTTTGATGCTAGAGTAGGATAAAAGGTCAGCACAACATTGAGGGCTGAGGGGCCTGTACTGTGCTGTACTATTCTGTGTTCTATGTTATAAGGGGGCAATTGGACTCTAAGAGTCATAAAGTCATACAGCACGGAAACTGACCCTTTGGTCCAGTCCATGCCGACCATGATCCCAAACTGAACTAGCCCCACCTGCCTGCATTTGGCCCATATCCCTCCAAACATTTCTTATTCACGTACTTTTAGTGATGTAACAGTACCCATATTCACCACTTCCACTGGAAGTTCATTTCACACATGAACCACTCTCTGTAAAAATATTGCCCCTCATGTCTTTTTTAAATCTTACTGTTCTCAACTTAAAAAAATATGCCCCAGTCTTGAATTCCCCCCCCCAACTAGGGAAAAGATACCTGCCATTCACCTAATCTATGCCCCTCATGATTTTATAAACCTCTATAAGTTCATCCTATGCTCCAGTGAAAAATTCCCAGCCTATCCAGCCTCTCTTTAGAACTAAAACCTTCCAATCCTAGCAATATCCTGGTAAATCTTTTCTGAACCTTCTCCAACTTAATAATATCTTTCCTATAACATATTGACTAGAAATGGGCACAGTACTCCAGAAGAGGTCTCACCAATGTCCAATACAACCTCAACATGACTTCATTTAAAGGGTTGTGAATTTTGGTACTCTCTATTCCAGAGAGTTAGATTAGATTCCTTACAGTGTGGAAATAGGCCCTTCAGCCCAACAAGTCCATACCAACCCTCCGAAGAGTAACCCTCCAAGACCCATTTCCCTCTGACTAACGCACCTAACACTATGGGCAATTTAGAATGGCCAATTCACCTGATCTGCACAGCTTTGGATTGTGGGAGGAAACCGGACCACCTGGAGGAAACCCACACAGACACAGGGAGAATGTGCAAACTCCACACAGACAGTTGCCCAAGGCTGGAATCAAACCTGGGATCCTGGTGCTGTGAAGAGAAAATGAGGTCTGCAGATGCTGGAGATCAGAGATGGAAATGTGTTGCTGGAGAAGCGCAGCAGGTCAGGCAGCATCTAGGGAACGGAGAATCGACGTTTCGGGCATTAGCCCTTCTTCAGGAAGGAGGAAAGTTTGTCCAGCAGGCTAAAAGGTCCTCCCACCCTGCCCCCTGTAAAAACGCCATCCCATATTCCCAATTCCTTCGTCTCCGCCGCATCTGCTCCCAGGAGGACCAGTTCTTTTATCTTAGCCTGCTGGACAAACTTTCCTCATTCCTGAAGAAGGGCTAATGCCCGAAACGTCGATTCTCCTGTTCCCTAGATGCTGCCTGACCTGCTGCGCTTCTCCAGCAACACATTTCCATCCTGGTGCTGTGAGGCAGCAGTGGATATTCTCATCGTTGAAGACATTTTTTTTTGTAAATATTTTTATTGAGAAAAAGATTTTGAATTTTTTACAAAACTATAAAATTACTACAAAATGGTATAGAGAAGCGCAGCAGGTCAGGCAGCATCCAAGGAACAGGAGAATCGACGTTTCGGGCATAAGCCCTTCTTCAGGAATGAGGAAAGTGTGCTGCCTCGTGCTCCCACGAGGAGGTTGAACAGTTCATCCACTTTACCAACACCTTCCACCCCGACCTCAATTTCACCTGGACCGTCTCAGACTCCTCCCTCCCCTTCCTAGACCTTTCCATTTCTATCTCGGGTGACCGAATCGACACGGACATTTACTATAAACCAACCGACTCCCACAGCTACCTAGACTACACCTCCTCCCACCCTGCCCCCTGTAAAAACGCCATCCCATATTCCCAATTCCTTCGTCTCCGCCGCATCTGCTCCCAGGAGGACCAGTTCCAAAACCGTACAACCCAGATGGCCTCCTTCTTCAAGGATCGCAATTTCTCGCCAGACGTAGTCGACGATGCCCTCCACCACATCTCTTCCACTTCCCGCTCCTCCGCCCTTGAGCCCCGCCCCTCCAACCGCCACCGAGACAGAACCCCACTGGTCCTCACCTATCACCCCACCAACCTCCATGTACAGCGGATCATCCGCCATCATTTCCGCCACCTCCAAACGGACCCCACCGCCAGGGATATATTACCCTCCCCTCCCCTATCAGCGTTCCGAAAAGACCACTCCCTCCGTGACTCCCTCGTCAGGTCCACACCCCCCACCAACCCAACCTCCACTCTCGGCACCTTCCCCTGGAACCGCAAGAAATGCAAAACTTGCGCCCACACCTCCCCCCTCACTTCCCTCCAAGGCCCCAAGGGACACTTCCATTTCCGCCACAAATTCACCTGCACCTCCACACACATCATCTATTGCATCCGCTGCACCCGATGTGGCCTCCTCCATATTGGGGAGACAGGCCGCCCACTTGCGGAACGTTTCAGAGAACACCTCTGGGACACCCGGACCAACCAACCCAACCACCCCGTAGCCCAACACTTTAACTCTCCCTCCCACTCCACCAAGGACATGCAGGTCCTTGGACTCCTCCATTGCCAGACCATGGCAACACGACGGTTGGAGGAAGAGCGCCTCATCTTCTGCCTGGGAACCCTCCAACCACAAGGGATGAACTCAGATTTCTCAAGTTTCCTCATTTCCCCTCCCCCCACCTTGTCTCAGTCAAATCCCTCAAACTCAGCACCACCTTCCTAACCTGCAATCTTCTTCCTGACCTCTCCGCCCCCACCCCACTCTGGCCTATCACCCTCACCTTGACCTCCCTCCACCTATCACATTTCCAATGCCCCTCCCCCAAGTTCCTCCTCCCTACCTTTTATCTTAGCCTGCTGGACATACTTTCCTCATTCCTGAAGAAGGGCTTATGCCCGAAACGTTGATTCTCCTGTTCCTTGGATGCTGCCTGACCTGCTGCGCCTTTCCAGCAACACATTTTCAGCTCTGATCTCTAGCATCTGCAGCCCTCACTTTCTCCTACAAAATGGTATAGCAATCTTATAATATAGCAACAATAAAACAACAAAAACCCCAACCCATACTACAATTCAATAAATAAATTAATTTTTAAAACTAAATTAAATCGAATTGAACCTAGGCAAATTAAACTTAAGTTACAACATGCAGCACAACCCCACCAAAGCTCCCCATCACCGGGAGCATCAGTTGGCATACCTGTATTTATTCAGAATTCTTCCTCACAGAGGCCTCCATCTCGCCAGACACAGTCCTCATGGCGACACAAATGCCCTGACCAATATAGCTGACAAGTCTGCACCTATATTGTTCAAAAAGGGCTGCCACATCCTATAAAAGAGTTCCATTTTCTGGTGCACCATACTTGTAAGGAAGTCCAGAGGGATGTGCTCCATACCTAACCTATGCCACCCCAAGAGTCCTGGGGGCTTTTCCAACACCCAGCTCATTAGAATTTTCTTCCTCATAAAATATGAAAGAATATTAAACAGTTTCTTTCCATGCGCATCCAAACAGGGGAGATTCGGCAAACCCAAGAGGAGGGACACCGGCTCTACCTTGACCTCGGTTCGCTAGACCTCTTCCAAGACATTCACTATAGCAACCCAATACTACGGAGCTTGTGGCATGACCACAAGCAATGACTAAGAGTACCAATAATATCTGTTTTACATTTGGGGTACATTGGAGACACTCCAGTCTTGAACTTTGCAAACCACTCCAGATAAGCCCTGTGGAGTACCTTCAGTTGCATAGCCTGCATTCCAAATATCCTCCCATGCCTCTGACAAGATCTCCATCTCCATTTCTTGGGTCCAGATCCCACAGCCGCTCAAATTCCTTTGAGACACTACCTCCTAATAAATGATAAAGGGTGCTAACTGAAAGAGTACCTGTGGACCAAAGTATTCTCTCCACCTTAGGCTTATAGAAACTAACCATTAATGTAGACTTTTTAGACCATAAAACCATAAGACATAGGAGTGGAAGTAAGGCCATTTGGCCCATCGAATCCACTCTGCCATTCATTCATGGCTGATAGGCATTTCAATGCCACTTACCCACATTCTCCCCATATCCTTTAATTCTTTGCGAGATTAAGAATTTATCAATCTCTGCCTTGAAGACATTTAGTGTCCTTGCCTCCCCTGCACTCCGTGGCAATGAATTCAACAGGCCCACCATTCTCTGGCTGAAGAAATGTCTCCTCATTTCCATTCTATATTGACCCCCTCTAATTTTAAAGCTATGCCCATGAGTCCTAGTCTCCCTGCCTAAAGAAATCAACTGCCCAGCATACACCTTTCTAAGCCTTGCATTACCTTGTAAGTTTCTATTAGATCTCCCCTCAACCTCCTAAACTCTAATGAATACAATCCCGGGATCCTCAGCTGTTCATCGTATGTTAGGCCTACCATTCCAAGAATCATCTGTGTGAATCTCTGCTGGACATGCTCCAGTGCCAGTATAAAGTCTCTAATCTGAAAATAATGAAAGCGGTTCCTCCTAGATAGTTCATATCTTTGGCTCAACAGAAAAAGACATTAGGATCTCCCCCTCAAATAAATCTCCCCACTGGAAACTCCTCTAGATTCCCAGACCATCAGTCCCATCCGGAATCCTGGCATTCCTACTAATGGAGGCAAAGGGGAAATTTTTTGTATATTGCCCTCACTTTGTTGCATCATTCTCCGTGCTTTAACCGTATTAAGGACAATCGGATTTCCGCAATACTCCATAACAGTCCTCATCTTGTCCATAAAAAACAAATTAATGAAGGGGCATTCTGCCTGGGAGGCCTCGATGTCCAGCAAAATTGACCTTGGATCCTGGCAACCCAATCAATCGCATAGGATAATAGGCAACTTAATTAATATTTCTTAAAATCTGGGAAGTCCACACCCCTCGTCCCCTGCGGGAGCTGCAATTTGGCGAGCTTAATAAAAGGTTGCCTGTGACGCCAGATGAAAGAACCAAGCCAACTGTTAGCCTCCATAGCACCAGCCTGGGCAGCATCAAAGGGAGCATTCACATGGGATGTAAAAAAAATGAGGAAGAACATTCATTTTGACCAGAGCTATTCTACCCAACCAGGATATTGGATGATCCTCCCAGCGCCGAAGGTCCTGTCTTATCTTCTCTCGCTACTGCACAAAGTTAGTTTTATATAATTGATCAAAGGCCGAGGTGATAAAAAATCCCAAAATACAGGAAACCTCCCTGTGACCATCAGAAAGGAAATCAGATTCCACCCCCTAGGTCAGGCACTCTAACAAGACCCCCCCCACAGACACGGCCTCCGACTTCATAAAATTGATTTTATGCCCCGAGAAAGAACCAAATAAATTAATCACTTGTATTAAACAGTGCACAGATATTGTGAGGTTAGTTAGAAAAAGAAGAACGTCATCTGCCTAAAGGATGATCTTATGCCCTCCTGATCTTATCTCCGGGGCAATTATACTGGGGTCCCTCCAGAAAGCCACTGCCAAAGGCTCAATCACTAATGTAAATAGCAGCGGTGAAAGGGGGCACTCTTGTCGGCTGCCTGTAACAATACTAAAATTACCAGACCTATACCATTAGTGAGAACTGCTGCCTTAGGGTCTCTATATAACATTGCCACCCATCTGGCAAAGAACCTTCCAAGACCAAACCATTCCAGGACATAAAAGCGGTACAACCACTCTACCCGGTCAAACTTTCTCTGTATCCAGGGAGACTGCCAAGCCCGGAATCCACCCTTGCTGGCATACCTGAACTATATTCACTACTCTTCTAATGTTGTTAGAAGACCTGCGACCCCTAACAAAACCTGTCTGGTCCTCCTTTACATTGGAAGGCAAGACCTTCTCCCACCTCAATGCCAGCATTTTTGACAAAATTTTAAAATCAATGTTTAATAGCAATTTGGGCATGTACAAAGTACGATTCTCTCTTGAGAATAAGGGAGGTATTTGCTTCTCTCAGAAAGGGTGGGAGGAAGTCCTGACTGTATGAACAATTGTACATATCCAACATTGGCCCGGTCAGCATATTTATAAACTCTTTCTAAAACTCGCTCTGAAATCCATCTGGGCCGGGCTCTCCAACACTCTGGAGCTCCCTTACCACCTTCTGTATCTGTTGGATTGTCAGAGGGGCATTCAAAAGAGACACCTGCCCTGACATTACACCTGGGAGGTCCAAGGTCTTAAAAATGGACTCCATCTTCGTCAATCTGTCCTCAAAGCTCTCCGACCGGTACAACTCAAGTAGAATTTCCTGAATGCCACGTTAATCTTTTTGGAATCGCAAGTTAGAGTACCAGCACACTCTCTGATGGATGTGATAGATTGGGGGGCACTCTTTTTCTGGTGAAAAACACTAGATATCTAATTGGTTTATGAATCCAATAATCTCTGTTTCTTAAAGCAGATCTCCTTCTTTGCTGTCTGTGTGAGCACAGCATTCAGAGTAGCCCTGAGGACTGTAATCCGCGGCGACATAGTTACAGACGGTCTGTCAAAGTGTACTGTCTCAGCTGCTTTCAGCCAGGCCTCGTGCATATGCTGTTGCTCTCCTCTCTGCTGCCTCCGGGCCGCTGATTAAGAAATAATCAAACCCCTTGCATAGGCCTTAGCAGTCTCCCAGAATACTGATGGGTTACTGGCTGTACCCGAATTAATGCCCCAAAAAATTTTAAATTCCTGTGAAAAGTATTGAGTAAACTTGCTACCTTTCAGGAGGAAAGGAGCCATGCGCCAATGCTGCGAGCCTGTCTCATTACATCCGGCCTTGACCTCCATGTACACTGCCGCATGATCAGAAATGGCTAAGTTCCTAATTCTACAGGATAGTACCAAATTCAAAAAGGCCGATGGAACAAAAAACATATCAATCCTAGTGTAACACTTGTGTGGGTTAGAGAAAAAGGTGAAAGCCCTACCCTCAGGATGAAGACATCTCCACACATCCACAAACCCCAGCTCCCCATTCAGGTCCACCAGCTGCCTGGATTTTGGGGATATGTGCGTGAGACCCCTCGGCATCCTATCTACCTCAGGGTCCATAAGACGGTTAAAGTCTCCCCCTATAATCATATGGCACACTCCAAGGGCCATCAACCTGAAAAGTGCATCTGTTAAAAATTTGAGGGGATGTGCCAGGGGACAATAGACATTCAAAATCCCATAATCCTCTCCATGTAGTAAACCTTTAAGGTTCACAAACCGGCCATATTTGTCCTTAATTTGGTCTAACAGCTGAAATGGGAGATTCTTCTGGATGAGTATAGCAACTCCTCTGCTTAAAGAATGAAAAGATGAGCAAAACACCCAGCTGGACCATCCCTGCTGTAACTTTAAATGCTCATTATCAGTTAAATGTGTTTCTTGCAGCAAGGCTACATTGACTCTTTTCTAACACTTGAAAGTATCTTCTTTTTCTTAATCAGTGAACATCTCCCCTTAATATTCGAAGTGCACCATTTAAATGAACTGTTAGCCGTAGCCGTCTGAGACAGCATATGACCTCCTGGGAGGAAGAACCCTGCTCATAACGGGCTGAGTGAAAACAGTACAGAGTTTGTATAAACTTGAGAATACAACTGCAAAAACTACCAAATCAAAACTTCTAACAACTACTTCAACAATGAACCAACCTATAAAACAAATAAGAGGAGACCTTCTCCCTTGCCCACAGGGGGTGCTCACACAACCCACTAACCCTCCACGGCTCCTTCTCGCTGAAGCCACACCCCAAACCCAGGCAAAACAAAGTGAAAAAAAATTATATGCATCTTATCACAAGAAAATTAAAAGTGGGCATTCAGCCCATACCGTCCATACTTTGACCCTAGGCAATCCTGGTGGATAACCAACCTCCCCCCACCCCCACCGCCTCCCAAACACCCACCACATTCCATATTGAGAGAGAGTAAAGAAAAGGGAATGCTAAAAAAAGGGATAAAGGGAGTGGAGAAAGAAGGGAGAAGAGAGAGAAAAAGAAAAAGGGGCCCCCACATATTAAAAGAACAAAACCAGGTAAACCAGGCAAACCACAGAGAAAAAAACAAAGTGAACACTATTGTCCGTATTATTTGAGCCAGCCAGTCTATTTTAACGTGTCCAGGATGTCCTTTGCCTTTTCTGATGAGTCAAAATTAAACACAGACCATCCATGGCAGAAACATAATATTGCCGGAGATCTTAAAGAGTACTGAATATTCAAGTACCTCAGCCTCCTCTTTACCTCATCAGAGGCCTTCCACAGCCACAGAAAAGTCTTGGAAGAACATAAGTCTTGACCCTTTGTATATCAGGGCCTCTGGAACCTTCCGTAGTGCTCTGGAAGCTTCCAACATCATTTGCTTATCTCTATAGTGCCGGAGTCGCACTAGGACCAGTCTGGGGTGCTGGTCTGATCCGGGCCTGCACACTGTGACCCGGTGCGCCCACTCGACTCGCACCAGCCCGTGCCGACTTCCAACCACAGAAACCGTGGGAGCCATTGCTCCAAAAGACTGACCAGCTGGCCTTCTTTCTCCCTTTCCGGCAGCCTGATTAGGCAGAAGTCCTTCCATCGGCTGCAATTTTTGAGGTCATCAACTTGCTTCATTAAGGCCCTTACCTGTCTTTCTAGGGCTGTGACCCAACCTGCCAAGTATTCTGCCGCAGTTTTGGAAGCCGCAATCCGCTGCTTCACCTCCATGACGCGCTGCCCGAGATGCTGGATCTCCTGGTCATGTTCTGCAGCATGGCTGAGAAGGTTCTAGCCTGGTCCAGGTATCCTCCATCGCTGAATTGATCTTCTCTCCAAGTTTCACAAACTCCGGGACCAGGCTCTGCTCCACAGATAAGTTCCCCGAGACGTTCACAGAGGCCGACGCTGGGGTCGCGGGCGTGTTCATGGCTGCAAGGGAGTGCCCTGCCTGTTGCAATCCTTGCTGTCCTTTTCCTTTGATCATCTTCCTTAATCAACAAAACTGACACAGCAATTCTGGGGATGTAAAACTGCCGATCTTTGCCACAATAACTAAGAAAGGGAGGGAAAATGCACTTTGTCTGGGTTATGGTGTAGAGTTCAGCAGGGCAGACCTACTGGATCACTGCCATCCTGGATCTCATTTGTTGAAGACATTTAATCATGAGGTACATAGATTTTTAAATAAGAATACAAAAAAAACTGCAGATGCTGAAAATCTGAAAGAAAAACAGAAATAGCCGGAGAAACTCAGCAGGTCTGGCAGCATCTATGTATCAAAGGTAGGGTTAACATTTCGGGTCCAGTGACCCTACTTCAGAGGAGGTAGAAAACTTAGAGGAGACATGAGATCCTAATGGTTAAGTTTCCTGTCAAATGTGGTCCTGCGAGATTGCCACTTGCCACTTTTCTGTTGTAAAATTGCAATTTATTTTACAAAGAAAAATTATACACTATGCATTAAAAGAGAATTATATTTGTATAGAAGCTGTAATACTTGGCACTTATGGGACTGTTACATTTCTTTCTTTGCAGCTTTCACAGATCTGCAGTAACTATAATAGGCCTGCTGCAGGCTACATTGACATTTGCAAGCATCTCAGGTTACAGTAATAGTTTCAAACCAAAAGAATAGTTTTTGCAGTTTGCAGCAGACAGTTAAAATGTAAAAAAAAATTTGAGCTATTCCAAGTGACCCAGAGATTTTATCCAGTATGCAACTGAAGTGCACAGACTTAGAAAGGTCTCTGTTTTGATTTTTAATTGTGACTGTTTCCTAATCTTAGCCGCAATTGGGTCACAAATGACATAGGTGCAACCCAGGTTAGGGGAAGAAGTAAAATTACCCAGAACGTCCACTCCAGGCCACCACTTCACAATCTGCACTGCAAGGGAATATTGTTCAAGTTGGTTGATGGGCTTGGCCTCATTCATTATGATGGACGGAGCTACTGACGATCATCGACCAAGTTCATCAATGAGTAATGGTCACTTGGGCAAGACATATGACACCTCTGTAATCATATCCAAAACTCAGCTGAAGCTAAAATAAAAGAAAGAACTTCAGATGTTCAAAATCTGAAACAGAAACAGAAATTGCTGGACAAATTCAGTAGGTCCTGGCAGCATCTGTGGAGAGAGAAAACAGTTAATGCTTTGAGTCCAGTGATCATTCTTCAGAACTGGAGGTTATGTTTTCAACAGAAGAGGGATAGAAGGGAAATGCAGAAAATTGGGAAGGTTTCAAATGAAGCTTTTCCAAGTTTACTTTAAAGCAATTCATATTAACAATTTGCAGAGCTTCTACATAAGTATTATCATAAAATCAAATGGAATTTTACTTGAATGAACAGCTTTGAATGAGAAGCATACCAGTATCTCTGAAATGGTTGTAACATTTGAACACTGACAAGTAAGACTGGTTAGCAAGGGTTAGATCTCATGGAATAAAAGGAGAACTCGCCATTTGGATACAGAACTGGCTCAAAGGTAGAAGACAGAGGGTGGTGGTGGAGGGTTGTTTTTCAGACTGGAGGTCTGTGACCAGTGGAGTGCCACAAGGATCGGTGCTGGGCCCTCTACGTTTTGTCATTTACATAAATGATTTGGATGCGAGCATAAGAGGTACAGTTAGTAAGTTTGCAGATGACACCAAAATTGGAAGTGTAGTGGACAGCGAAGAGGGTTACCTCAGATTACAACAGGATCTGGACCAGATGGGTCAATGGGCTGAGAAGTGGCAGATGGAGTTTAATTCAGATAAATGCGAGGTGCTGCATTTTGCGAAAGCAAATCTTAGCAGGACTTATACACTAAATGGTAAGGTCCTAGGGAGTGTTGCTGAATAAAGAGACCTTGGAGTGCAGGTCCATAGCTCCTTGAAAGTGGAGTTGCAGGTAGATAGGATAGTGAAGAAGGCGTTTGGTATGCTTTCCGAGTATTGAGTACAGGGATTGGGAGGTCATGTTGCAGCTGTACGGGACATTGGTTAGGCCACTGTTGGAATATTGCGTGCAATTCGGGTCTCCTTCCTATCGGAAAGGGTTCAGGAAAGATTTACAAGGATGTTGCGAGGTTTGGAGGATTTCAGCTATAGGGAGAGGTTGAACAGGCTAGGGCTGTTTTCCCTGGAGCATCGGAGGCTGAGGGGTGACCTTATAGAGGTTTACAAAATTATGAGGGGCATGGATAGGATAAATAGGCAAAGTCTTTTCCCTGGGATCAGGGAGTCCAGAACTAGAGGGCATAGGTTTAGGGTGAGAGGGGAAAGATATAAAAGGGACCTAAGGGGCAACTTTTTCACGCAGAGGGTGGTATGTGTATGGAATGAGCTGCCAGAGGATGTGGTGGAGGCTTGTACAATTGCAACATTTAAGAGGCATTTGGATGGGTATATGAATAGGAAAGGTTTGGAGGGATATGGGCTGGGTGCTGGCAAGTGGGACTAGATTGGGTTGGGATATCTGGTCAGTGTGGAGAGGTTGGACCGAAGGGTCTGTTTACATGCTGTACACCTCTATGACTCCACGAGAAATATTGACAGGTCAAGCTAAATTTTAAAAATAATAGTAATTCTTAGAATATTGACACTATTGTCAAATATAGCAATTATCGCATTTCTCTAATTACCCTGAGAAAATGACGGTATGCCTTCCTCTTGTGCCATTGGGAGCAGCTTGGCTCTTGGGTCACCTTAGATAGTAGTTGAGAATCAACCACATTGGTACGTGACTAGAGTTACATAGAGGTCAGATTGTGTAAGAACAGCAGGTCTGTATTCCCAAAGGTTATTGAAGGAGGTATCTTCACCCCACCCCTCTCCTGGGTACAAGGCTGTTGAATATGGCGTAAAATAGAGTGCCATGGGTTGTGATACTGTGTCTATTACCCATTCACTGCTGTTGGAATTTTACCTGTGTTGTGCGAGATGTGGGGTGGTCCTAATACCTATTGGTCTTCATCTTCCATATTTTAGCAGTGGTAGTGGATGACCAGTGCAAGTTCCTGGCAGCACGATTCCTATATGGAGAGGTGGAGAGTAGGGGTGGGTGATGGTGGTAGTGAAACGATGGGAAGGTGCGTTTGGTTTAAATTCCCTGTGCCCAAGCCAGTCTACCATGTGTGTTCCCTACTTCTGTCCTGTCCTGTCCTGTCCTGTCCTGTCCTGTCCTGTCCTGTCCTGTCAAACCCACTCCATCTCACTAGTGTTGGGAAGCTCCAGTGAAACCTTAGACCTAATTAGGGTTTTAGCAATGTGTCTCCCCTTTACAGCGAGCACTTTTCCCAGTCATCCAATTGGTTCATAGCCTACATGTGTGAGAATCCCTCACTGAGGCGTGGGGGGCGGGGGGGGGGGGGGAGGGAAATGAAGTTTTGCCAATTTATTATAAGGTGGATAGCTCTAAAGTTGGTTTGGGACAAGCTGGTTAAGCAATGAGCATGGCCCCAAATTTCAAACCAGCTGATTGGGCCACCACTTCCACATAAAACTATCCCCTCCCCTAACTCCAGTTCAGCAGTTCAGTTTTATAGATCCTGGTTACATTTACTGTAACTAGATTTGTAACATAAACTGAATTCAAATTCTCAAAATTCTATGATGAAATTTGAATGCACACTCTTCTGATCATTAGTCCAGTCCTGTGGTTTACTTGTTTCAAGACATAATTACTGCACAACATTTTCACATCTGACAGTGTAGCTCGATTCCCATTTTGATTGAGTTGCTACAACAGAACTAATCCAATGTGAAGCTGCATTCTCTCTTTCCTTTTTGAATACTGGCTTACCAACTCCCACTTCCTATCTTCCTAGTAGATTTTCACAATTTATAATTCCTTTGCAATTTGTACACAAAACAAAACAACATGGTACTTTTCAACCAGCACTTTTTAAAAACTCATGTATAGTTTTAAAGATAAAAAGTGCTCACAGTCCTCAATGATTTCCATTACTTTATAGGCTGACTTTCAGGTTGTACATATGTATAAAGCAGATTAAGTGCACAGTCCTCTAATTAAATGGGAGTGGTTGCAAATACAAATACAGGTTACCAGCCATTTGAATTACTCATCTAAATCTTTAAATACTGCTGTTTTGGTCCCTTAATAACACAGATTTGTACATTAGGATGGTGTGTCCAATAGGTGCAGAATCTTTAGTGGCCCATTTGTAATGGCTTGACTTTTAGCTAACTGAACAGTCACCAAAGACAGGTAAAACCACTAGCCCTGAGAAATAGAAAGAAAATAAAAGAGAAAGCCCAAGTAAATCTCCAAAAAGAAAGTTAGCAAATGTCTGGCTGCTGGTACTTTCAGATAGGAGTTGTGCATGTCACTGTGAAACGAGTAATCCTGAAAAAACAAGTTGTCAATAACTTGCAAGAAAGTTTTGGGCATGCTTCACATAAGGCTAATAATTTTATTCAGAAATTAAGCAAAAGTATTTGTCATAGTAAATTAAATGTTTATTTGTATTGGTTGCTGGAATTCCAGGCACATGGAATATCCAGACTTCTACCAAAGTGGGAGAAATTTACTTTTACAAGTTAAAATTTGAGTTTTTTTTAAACAGAACAAGGGTGCCATCTGCAGGTGAAATGCAAGTTAAACAAGTGGCACGAATGTTTTTACCCCAATGCTCCACCAAGTGGAAACTGGCCATAATCACAGTTAAAGTCACCCAGTCCATATGTTTATCCAAAGTTACCAAGAACCCAGAATTTCTAATCTTAATCTGTTCTAATGAGCGGATAGTAAAGATACAAAGTCCTAGCTGTGGAATTTTAATTTGTGTCTGACTATGACTTCATTAGAACTCAATTGCAATTTCTGCTGATGCTCTGTGCAGTCACTTTGTTTTGGGCACATAACGACAGAAGCTTGTCCCCTCAAGTGGTTAATAAAGAAAAAGGGGAACTTGAGGGAGAGCAATGGAGTTCCTTTCTATCTGTACAATTATCTCTTAACTAACATCACTATATCAGATGATCTCATCATGCACCTATTTGTTTTAAAATGCCTCACCTTTCCTTATCTCTGTAATCGAATCCAGTTCCATTAACCCTTCTTAAATTAGTGATGGACAATAAATGCTGGCTAGTTATCACTCTTCATATTTTGATCAATTCTACCTCCATAAATTCATTTTCTGGATATCAACAGATTAAGCAAGTGGGTCAGAACCTAGCAGATGGAATTGTGTGCTTTGGCAGGAAAAAGAGAGGAGCGGAATATTATTTAGATGGAGAAAGTCTGCAGAAAGCTAAGAACAGAGGATTTGGGAGTCATTACACACAAATCGTAAAAGTTGGCAAGCACTTCAGTGTGTAATGGGGAATGTTTGCCTTTATTTCAAAGGAAATAGAGTACAAAAATAGGGAGATCTTGCTAAAACTATACAAGGTATAAGTTAGACCACACAATCACAAAGTCAACCAGATTAATAAAAAATAGAGTGGGAGCAGGCCATATTGCCTCAAGTTTGCTCCATACGATCATGGCCTTGATGAGGCCTCTGCTTTCCTTCAAGTCTCCAAATTGGTTGATCCCAAACTGGAATAATCTCAATGACTGAACATCCACAACCTTATGGGTAGAAAATTGCATAATCTTTTAACCTTTGAATGATTAAATTTTGCCTCATCTGTCTTAAATTGCAGACACCTTACCCAGAGACTCTGCGTCCTAGTTTTAGCCTTCAGAAATTTATTGGAAACCCTCCACTTCTGGGTAGAGTTCTGTTGAAGTTCTAGTGGATAACATTTCTATGGCATTGTGCAAACTGTCAATTGATGGTATCCACCCTTGCCATTGGATGGAACACTCCCATTAAATGGGTAACAGAGATATGTAATATAAATGTGAATGCACAAATAAAGTTGCATGACCATCAATTTAAATTACTGAATGTGGAAAACATAATTTGATAATTTGGTGTCCTTGTTCCATTCTTCTGAATCAAACAATTGTAGGGTTAACAAAAACATAAATTGCTCGGAAAACCCAGCAAGTCTGGTAGCATTTGTGGAGAGAAATCAAAGTTAATGTTTCGGGTGCATTGACCCTTCTTCAGTACCTGGTTCTGAGGAAGGGTCATTGGACCTGAAACATTAACTCTGATTTCTCTCCACAGGTGCTGCCAGACCTGCTGAGTTTTTGCAGCAATTTATGTTTTTGTTTCAGATTTCCAGCATCTGCAGTTCTTTTGATTTTTAATTGTAAGTTTAATTCCATTCTTTCCTGAAAATATTGGGCTATGGCAGCATTTGATCCCCAATGTTTTCATCTAAGAGTGAGTTGCTGCTGCAAATTGCAAGTGGACTTCGCAATAACTATACAAAATGGTTGGACGGTATATAAAGTGGGCCTAGTAGGTTAGAACAAAGAACAAAGAAAATTACAGCACAGGACAGGTCCTTTGGCCCTCCAAGAGTGCAATAATCCAGATCCTCTATCTGTCACCTATTTTCTAAGGATCTGTATCACTCTACTTCCTGCCCATTCAGTTATCTGTCCAGATACATCTTAAGTGACACTATCGTGCCTGCCTCTACTACCTCCAATGGCAATGCATTCCGGGCACCCACCACCCTCTGTGTGAAGAACTTTCCATGCATATCTCCCTTAAAATTTTCCCTTCTCACCCTGAATTCGTGACCCCTAGTAATTGAGTCCCCACTCTGGGAAAAAGCTTCTTTCTATCCACCCTGTCTATTCCTCTCGTGATTTTCTAGGCCTCAATCAGGATAATCCTCAACCTGTCTTTCTAATGAAAATAATCCTAATCTACTCAACCTCTCTTCATAGCTAGCAACCTCCATACCAGGCAACATCCTGGTGCACCTCCTCTGCACTCCTTCCAAAGCATCCACACACCAGAACTGTGCACAGTATTCCAAATGTAGCATAACCAAAGACTTATATAACTGTAACATGACCTGCCAACTCTTGTACTCAATACCCCATCCGATGAATGAAAGCATGCCATATGCATTATTGACCACTCTATTGAACTGTATTGCCATCTTCAGGGTACATTGGACCTAAACACCCAGATCTCTCTGTACATTAATTTTCCCCAGGACTTTTCCATTTCCTGTATAGTTTGCTCTTGAATTGGATCTTCCAAAATGCATCAACTCACATTTGCCTGGATTGAACTCCACCTGCCATTTCTCCACCCAACTCTCTAATCTACCTGCTGTATTCTCTGACAGTTCCCTTCACTATCTGCTACTCCACCAATCTTAGTGTCATCCGCAAACTTGCTATCAGACCACCTATACCTTCCTCCACATCATTTATGTGCATCACAAACAACAGTGGTCCAAGCACAGATCCCTGTTGAACACCAATGGTCACAGTTCTCCATTTTGAGAAATTCCCTTCCACTACTATTCTGTCTCCTGCTGCCCAGCCAGTTCTCTATCCATTTAGCTAGTACATCCTGGACCCCATGCAACTTCACTTTCTCCATCAGCTGACCATTGGGAACCTTATCTAACACCTTACTAAAGTCCATGTATATGACATCTACAGCCTTTCCCTCATCAATCAACTTTGTCAATTCCTCAAAGAATTCTATTAAGTTGGTAAAACATGACCTTCCATGCACAAAACCATGCTGCCTATCACTGATAAGGCCAATGAGAATGGATTCTATGAGAATAGGATCCTTCCAAATGAGAATAGATCCTATCCCTCCAGTAGCTTCCCTACTACCCACGTTAGTCTGACCAGTCTATTATTACCTGGATTATCCCTGCTACTCTTCTTAAACAAGATTTGGAGGTGCCGATATTGAACTGGGATGGACAAAGTTAAAAATCACACAACACCAGGTTATAGCCCAACAGGTTTATTTGGAAGCATTACTTTCGGAGTGCTGCTCCTTCAACAGGTGGTTTTGGAGTAAAAGATCATATGACACAGAATTTATAGCAAAAGATTACAGTGTGATGCCACTAAATAATATATTGAAAAAAACCTGGATTGATTGTTAAGTCTCATCGTTTGGAATGACCATGTTGGTTTCAGTTCTTTCATGTGTAAACCCCAGAACTTTTTGGAAGTTACATTCTTGAAATAGCTTTAATAATATGCGCCATCTCAGCTCAGATACTGCATTGGAGGTATGAGGTTAAAGTCTCTGTGTCTCAATGTACAGACTGATTCTATTTCTAAAGTGGGAATTACAGAATCGTATGTAGATTTATGGAGTTTTTGAGCAAAATAAAGTATAAGTGGTGTGAGTGTCTGTGAGACAGTGTGTGTATGTGAGTGTAATCGGGTATAAGTCTGTGAGTGTGTGTGGGGGGTGTATGTGTGAGCTTTTGAGAGAGAATTTGTGTATGAGAGAGGGTCTACATTGTAGCGCATGTGTTTGTGTGCATGTGTGTGTGGGTGTGTGCATGCACATGTGCACATGTGTGTGCTTGCACGCGCTTGTGTGCATGTGTATGAAAAAGTGTAGAGTGCAGTAGGGTCACCTGTAATGCAACATGAACCCAAGTCCCGGTTGAGGCCATCCCCATGGGTACCGAACTGCGCTATCGGCCTCTGTTCGGTCACTTTACGTTGTTGTAAAAACAATGACTGCAGATGCTGGAAACCAGATTCTGGATTAGTGGTGCTAGAAGAGCACAGCAGTTCAGGCAGCATCCAAGGAGCAGCGAAATCGACGTTTCCGGCAAAAGCCCTTCATCAGGAATAAAGGCAGAGAGCCTGAAGCGTGGATTACCTTACACTGAAAGACTGAAGCGACTGGGCTTGTATACCCTTGAGTTTAGAAGACTGAGAGGGGATCTGATTGAGACATATAAGATTATGAAAGGATTGGACACTCTGGCAGCAGGAAACATGTTCCTGCTGATGGGTGAGTGCCGAACCAGAGGACACAGCTTAAAAATACGGGGTAGACCATTTAGGACAGAGATGAGGAGAAACCTCTTCACCCAGAGAGTGGTGGCTGTGTGGAGATAAGGCAGGAAGAGGATACTGATTAGGAATGATCAGCCATGATCATGTTGAATGGCGGTGCAGGCTCGAAGGGCTGAATGGCCTACTCCTGCACCTATTGTCTATTGTCTATTGTCTATTGTGGAGAGATAAGCTAGAGGAGGGTGGGGGTGGGGAGAAAGTAGCATAGAGTACAATAGGTGAGTGGGGGAGGGGATGAAGGTAATAGGTCAGGGAGGAGAGGGGTGGTGTGGATAGGTGGAAAAGGAGATAGGCAGGTAGGACAAGTCCGGAAAAGTCATGGGGACAGTGCTGAGCTGGAAGTTTGGAACTAGAGTGAGGTGGGGGAAGGGGAAATGAGGAAACTGTTGAAGTTCACATTGATGCTCTGGGGTTGAAGTGTTCCGAGGCGGAAAATGAGGCGTTCTTCCTCCAGGCGTCTGGTGGTGAGGGAGCGGCTGTGAAGGAGGCCCAGGACCTCCATGTCCTTGGCAGAGTGGGAGGGGGAGTTGAAATGTTGGGCCACGGGGCAGTGTGGTTGATCGGTGTGGGTATCCCAGAGATGTTCCCTAAAGCGCTCTGCTAGGAGGCGCCCTGTCTCCCCAATGTGGAGGAGACCGCATCAGTAGCAATGGATACAATAAATGATATTGGTGGATGTGCAGGTAAAACTTTGATGGATGTGGAAGGCTCCTTTAGGGCCTTGGATAGAGGTGAGGGAGGATGTGTGGGCACAAGTTTTACAGTTCCTGCGGTGGCAGAGGAAAGTGCCAGGATGGGAGGGTGGGTCGTAGGGGGGCGTGGACCTGACCAGGTAGTCACGGAGGGAATGGTCTTTGTGGAAGGTGAAAAGGGGTGGGGAGGGGAATATATCCCTGGTGGTGGGGTCTTTTTGGAGGTGGCGGAAATGTCGGCGGATGATTTGGTTTATGCGGAGGTTTGTAGGGTGGAAGGTGAGCACCAGGGGCGTTCTGTCCTTGTTATGGTTGGAGGGGTGGGGTCTGAGAGCGGAGGTGCAGGATGTGGACGACATGCGTTGGAGGGCATCTTTAACCACGTGGGAAGGGAAATTGCGGTCTCTAAAGAAGGAGGCCATCTGGTGTGTTCTGTGGTGGAATTGGTCCTCCTGGGAGCAGATACAGCGGAAGCGGAGGAATTGGGAATACAGGATGGCATTTTTGCAAGAGATAGAGTGGGAAGAGGTGTAATCCAGGTCGCTGTGGGAGTCGGTGGGTTTGTAAAAAATGTCAGTGTCAAGTCGATCATCATTAATGGAGATGGAGAGGTCCAGGAAGGGGAGGGAGGTGTCAGAGATGGTCCAGGTAAATTTAAAGTCAGGGTGGAATGTGTTGGTGAAGTTGATAAATTGCTCAACCTCCTCGCGGGAGCACGAGGTGGCGCCAATGCAGTCATCAATGTAGCGGAGGAAGAGGTGGGAGTGGTGCCGGTGTATTAAGGACGATCAACTGTTCTACGTAGCCAACAAAGAGACAGGCATAGCTGGGGCCCATACATGTGCCCATGGCTACCCCTTTGGTCTGGAGGAAGTGGGAGGATTCAAAGGAGAAATTGTTAAGGGTGAGGAGCAGTTCGGCCAAACAAATGAGAGTGTCGGTGGAAGGGTACTGTTGGGTATGTCTGGAGAGGAAAAAACAGAGGGCTTTGAGGCCCTGGTCATGGTGGATGGAGGTGTAGAGGGATTGGATATCCATGGTGAAGATGAGGCGTTGGGGGCCGGGGAAACGGAAGTCTTGGAGGAGGTGGAGGGCGTGGGTGGTGTCTCGAACGTATGTGGGAAGTTCCTGGACTAGGGGGGATAGGACAGTGTCGAGGTAGGTGGAGATGAGTTCAGTGGGCAGGAGCATGCTGAGACAATGGGTCGGCCAGGGTGGTCAGGCTTGTGGATCTTGGGAAGGAGGTAGAACTGGGCAGTGCGGAGTTCCCGGACTATGAGGTTAGAAGCTGTGGGTGGGAGATCTCCTGAGGTGATGAGGTTCTATATGGTCTGGGAGATGATGGTTTGGTGATGGGGGGATGGGGTCATGGTTGAGGGGGCAGTAGGAAGAGGTGTCCTTGAGTTGGCGTTTCCTGTCCCACAGTCTGCCTTGGAGGATGGTCACCCAAAGGTCCGAGGTCAAATGTCCCGGACCACTGAAGTGTTGCCTGACTAAGAGGGAACACTCCTGGCTGGTGACTTTTGTGCGGTGTCCATTCATCCAATGCCATAGCCTCTGCTCGGTCTCACCAATGCTCGTGGTATCCTTGCCTGCAGCATATGAGATTGACAACATTGTTCAAGCCACATGAGTACCACCATTACATGTGGCGGTGTCCCCACATGTAATGGTGGTATCCATGACAGCTCTCTGACATGTTTTGCAGCGTCTGCCATGACAGGGTTGTATGTGTTGTCTCTGACAACAGATGAATGGATACTGCACAACAATCAACAGGCAGGAGTGTTCCCTCCCATTTGGAGAACACTTTAGTTATTTTTTTAATATATCAGTTCAGTGGCATCATACTCCAAAACCATCTGATGAAGGATCAGCATTCCAAAAGGTAGTCCTTCCGAATAAACCTATTGGACTATAACTCGGTATTGCGTGATTTTTAACTTTGTTCTTCTGAAACAAGGGGACAACATTAGCAATTCTACAGTCCTCTGGGACCTCACCCCAGTTCAAGGATGCTGCAAACATATCTGTTAAGACTCCAGCTATTTCCTCTCGCGCTTTCCTCAGTTACCTGAGATAGATCCCATCTGGACCTGGAGACTTATCCATATTAGATTACCCAACATTTCCTCCCTCCTTATGCCGACTTGACCTTAAGTAACCAAACATCTATCCCTAATCTCAACATCCATCATGGCCCTCTTCTCATGCAAAGTATTTGTTTAGAATCTCACACATTTTCTCTGACTTCACGCATAAGTCCTTTGCCCTTGAGTGGGCCAACTCTTTCTCCAGTTACCCTTTTGCTCTTTATGTACGAATAAGGAATTTTCCTTAACCCTGTTTGCTAAAGATATTTTCTGACCCCTTTTAACCCTCATTTTAGATGGATCCTACATCCCCGATATTCTTCCAAAACTTCATCTGTTTTCAGTCACCTTGACCTTGTGTAAACTTTCTTTTTCCTCTTAGGCAATTTCACAATTTCACTTGTCATCCATAGTTCTCTAATCTTGCCAGTTCTATCCCTTATTTTCACAGGAACTTGTCTCTCTTGTTCTCTAACCAACGTCTCTTTAAAAGCCTCCTACATATCAAATGTGGATTTACCTTTAGACGGCTGCTCCCCAGCTCCTGCCAAATTTTGCTATAGTTGGCCTTCCCCCAGTTTAGCACTCTTCCTTTCGGACCACTCTTGTCTTTGTCCATGTGTATTCTAAAACTTACGGAATTATGATCCCTATTCCCAAAGTAATCCCCAATTGAAACTTCAACCACCTGGCCGGGCTCATTCCCCAATACCAGGTCCAGTATGTCCCCTTCATGAGTTGGACCATTTACATACTGCTCTGGAAAACCCTTCTGGATGCTCCTTACAAATTCTGCTCCATCTAGACGTCTAAAACTAAGTGAATCCCAGTAAATATTGGGAAAATTAAAATTTCCTATCACCACCACCCTGTTGCTCCCCCATATTTACATAAACTGTTTACATATTTGTACCTTTATCTCATGCTCACTGTTGGGAGGTCTGTAGTATAGCCCAAACATTGTTACCACACCCTTCCTATTTCTGAGCTCTGCCCATATTGCCTTACTGCTTGAGTCCTCCATAGTGCCCTCCTTCAGCACAGCTGTGATATCCTCTCTGACCAGTAATGCAACTCCTCCACCTCTATTACCTCCCTCTTCATCCCACCCGAAGCATCTATATCCTGGGATATTTAGTTGCCAATCATGCCCTTCCCTTAAGCAAGTCTCAGCAATAGCAATAACATCAGATTCCCAAGTCCTAAGTTCATCTGTGTTACCTACTACATTTCTTGCATTAAAATAAGTGTACCTCAAACAACCAATTCCTTTGCGTTCATCATCTGCTCCCGGCCTACGCTTTACCTTAGTCACGCTGACTTCATTATCTAGTTCCTTACAGGCTTTAGTTACTACCTCCTTACTGTCCACTAACCTCCTCATTTGGTTCCCATCCCCCTGTCACATTAGCTTAAACCCTCCTCAACAACAAAACCACCCCCAAAGACATTGGTTCCAATCCAGCCCAGGTGTAGACTGTCCACTTATAATAGTTCCACCTCCCCCAGAACCGGTCCCAATGTCCCAAAACTCTGAACCCCTCCCTCTTGCATTACCTATCAAGCTATTCTGCCTATTCTTTCATTTCTACTCTGACTAGCATGTGGCACTGGTAGCAATTCTGAGATGACTACCTCTGAGGTCCTACTTTTAAACTTGGCTCTTAACTCCCTAAATTCTCCTGTTTATTACCTATATAATTGGTGCCTATATGCACTTCAACAGCTGGCTGTTCACCCTCCCCCATATAACTATAGCCCTGCCACTCTTTTTCCTACCCTTCTGTACAGCAGAGCCAGCTACGGTACTATGAACCTGGCTACTGCTGCCTTCCCCTGGTGAGCCATCTCCCCCAACAATATCCAAAACAGTACACCCCTTTTGGAGGGAGATGACCGCAGGGGACACCTGCACTGCTTTCCTGCTCTTTCTCTGCCTTTTGGTCACCCATTCCCTTTCTCCCTCAGCAATCTTAATCTGCGGTGTGACCAATTCACTAAACGTGCTATCCACGACCTCCTCAGCATGGCAGATGCTCCAAAGTTCATCCATCCGAAGCTCAAGAGCCATCATGCGGTCTAACAAGAGCTGCAGCTGGGCTCATGTCCCGCATCTGAAGGGGTCAGGGACATCAGCCGCATCCCCGAGCTTCCACATTGAGCAACAGGAGATTCCAGAATCTCCTGCCATTTTTAATCTTAAAAATAATTTAGTCTTAACTTAGATAAATGAAAAAGGAAAGCAAAGAAAAGTTTTTACCAATCACAAGGTAAAAGAAGAAATAGAAAGTCTTACCTTATCAACATACCACAGAGTCTTTTTTTTGGTTAGAGGAGGGATGATGAGTGGGATGCACTACACGCGCAGTGTCTCGGGTTCAGCTGCTGCCCAAATGTATCAGTTCACTCACCTTCCCTGAGTTCAATTCGCTCCTGCTGCTACTGCAAATGAAGTTATTATCCTTTTCATTAAAGCAGAGTAATACTGTTGGAACTGGAGCCCCTCCTGAGAGCAAGTGCAGTAACCATGCCTCCACTGACTCAGTAACACCACCTAGTTAGCTTCAATTTGCACTTCATTGCATGAACACTGGTTCTTCAATGTACAATTGGACAATGTCACTCATTCAGAGCTCCTATGGAAGTTTGGCAATGACCTCCTGGTGAAGCCTCCATACCACACTGTGTGAGGGTATAATATGATACTTCATATGCGTACTCAGGAGTCCCTTTGATAAAACTGTGTTAGTTTGATGTTACTCCCACAGATTAGTGCTCAGGGGTCTGACGAGAAGAATGCCTTCGCTGTAGTCACTGTGGTCTTGATCCTACTCTGAGGACGATGCAGAAGGAGACAGCTATTACAAATTTATCAGTGAACCAGACACTAACCTGAGGAATTCCGACAGAGATAACGTGGAGCTGAGATGATTGACTTCCATGAGTGAAGAATAATCTCAAGCAGGGTCACTTGATCCGAAGCATTAGCATTAACTTGCTTTGTCATCACAAATGCTACCAGATCTGCTGAGTTTCTCCAAAAGTTTCTGTTTTTACCTCAGCTATTGAGTATTGTGTGCAGTTTTGGTCTCCTTATTTAAGGATGAATTAAAAAAAAAATTCATTCACAGAATGTGTGCAATACTGGCTGGGCTATCCCCAGTAGGCGAAAGTGAGGGCTGCAGATGCTGGAGATCAGTCAAGATTAGAGTGGTGCTGGAAAAGCACAGCAGGTCAGGCAGCATCTGAGGAGCAGGAAAATTGACATTTCGGGCAAAAGCCCTTCATCAGGAATGAGGCAGGGAGCCTCCAGGGTGGAGAGATAAATGGGAGGGGGGTGAGGCTGGGGAGAAGGCAGCTAAGACTACAATAGGTGGATGGAGGTGGGGATGAAGGTGATAGGTTGGAGAGGAAGGTAGAGCGGATAGGTGGGAAGGAAAATTGTCAGGTAGATCAGGTCATGAGGATGGTGCTGAGGTAGCAGATTAGAACTGTGGTAAGGTGGGGGGAGGGGAAATGAAAGAACTGATGAAGTCCACATTGATGCCCTGGGGTTGAAGTGTTCTGAGGCGGAAAATGAGACGTTCTTCCTCCAGACGTCGGTTGGTGAGGGAGTGGCGGTGGAGGAGGCCCAGGACCTGCATGTCCTCGGCAGAGTGGGAGGGGGAGTTGAAATGTTCGGCCACGGGTTGGTGTGGTTGATTGGTGTGGGTGTCCCTAAAGCGCACTGTGAGAAGGTGCCCAGTCTCCCCAATGTAAAGGAGATCACATCGGGAGCAACGGATATAATAAATGGCATTGGTGGATGTGCAGGTGAAACTTTGATGGATGTGGAAGGCTCCTTTGGGGTTTTGGTTGGAGGAGAGAGGGGAGGTGTGGGCATAGGTTTTGCAATTCCTGTGGTGACAGGGGAAGGTGCCTGGATGGGAGGGTGGGTTGTTGGGGGGCGTGGGCCTGACCAGGTAGTCACAGAGGGAACAGTCTTTGTGGAAAGCGGATAGGGGTGGGGAGGGAAATATATCCCTGGTGGTGGGGTCCGTTTGTAGGTGGCGGAAATGTCGGTGGGTGATGCGGCTTATGTAGAGGTTGGTAGAGTGGAAGGTAAGGACCAGGGGGGTTCTGTCCTTGTTGCGGTTGGAGGGGTGAGGTTTTAGGGCGCAGGTGCGGGACATGGATGAGATGTGTTGGAGGGCATCTTCAACCATGTGGGAAGGGAAATTATGGTCTTTAAAGAAGGAGGCCGTCTGGTGTGTTCTGTGATGGAATTTGTCCTCCTGGGAGGAGATACGGCAGAGTTGGAGATTATTGCTCATCCCTAATTGCCCTTGAGTGAACTGCTGAAATTCACGTGCTGTAGATAAACCTGCAATGCCACTTAGATTGGAATTGCAGGATTTTGATGCAATGATCCTGAAGGAACAGCGATATATTTCGAGGATGGTGAGTGGCTTGGGGGGTTGGGGTTTGCTGCTCGTGGTGTTCTATGTATCTGCTACCCTTATCCATCTGGATGGTAATGGTCAGGGATTGCCACAGGCTGCATAAGGAGCCTTAGTGAATTCCTGTTGTGCATCTTGTAGATGGTAGAAACTGCTGTTACTGAGTTCAATGGTGGATGAAATAGATGTCCAAGGATGTAGTATCAATCATGTGCGCTGCTTTGTCCTTGATGGTGTCAAACTTCTTGAGCCACACTCATCCAGGTAAGTGGGGAGTATTCCACCATACCCCTGACTTGCACCTTGTAGATGATGGACAGGCTTTGAGGAATCAGGTGAGTTATTTGCTGCATGATTCCTAATGTCTGACTTTTTCTTCTAGCCACTGTATTTGGCTGGTCCAGTTGAGTTTTTGGTCAATAGTAAACCCCAGGATTTGATAGTGGGCTTTCATTGAATGTCAAAGGACAATAGTTAAATTCACTCTTGTTAGACATGGTCACTGCCTGACATTTGTGTGCCGCACGAGAGCTTTTGTCAACTAACTTGCGATCTCCTCTCATGCAACACAATTTTTTTTGTTCCCCTTGAATTAGGGAAAAACTCTGAAAATTGTCCTAATGTGTGCAAGACAAAAACTTTAATAAAGTGACTTTTTTCCAGCAATTTTCGAATTCAGCACTACCAACTGACTAAATAACATTGTCTTAAAATATGTTTTGTGAATTATTGTTTACACAGATTCAGGTTAACCAGCTACAAGTGGTTAATAACAGAGTTAGTCTGTCCTGAATAAACTGAATACAGCAATGGATTTTTACTTCTGTAGAAGTGTAGAAGTGCAACTGATGAGAAAAAAGAGTCTCTGTCCATTCAAAGTCTCTTGTTCGTGTTTTGGGACACCAAATTTATCCAGCAGGTGAGAATAAATTCTTGAACCAGTTCCTCATTCCATATGGAGATTATGTTGCGGCTGTACAGGACATTGGTTAGGACACGTTTAGAATATTGTGTGCAAGACCGGTCTCACTCCTATCGTAAGGATGTTGTGAAACTTGAAAGGGTTCACAGGAGACTTACAAAGATGTTGCCAGGTTTGGAGGGTTTGAGCTGTAGGGAGAGGCTGAATAGGCTGGGGCTGCTTTCCTTGATGTGTCAGAGGTTGAGGAGTGTCTTAGAGAGGCTTATAAAATCATGAGGGGCATGGATAGAGTAAATAGATAAGGTTTTTTCCCTGGGTTGGGGGAGTCCAGAACTAGAGGCCATAGGTTGAAGGTGAAAAGGGATCTAAGGGGCAACTTTTTCATGCAGAGGATGGTGCATGTATGGAATGAGCTGCCAGAGGAAGTCATGAAGTCTGGTACAATTACAACATTGAAAAGGCATCTAGAATATAGAACAGTACAGCACAGTACAAGGCCTTCAGTCCACGATGTTGTGCTGAGTGTTTATCTTAACCTAAGACCAACCTAACCTACACACCCCTCAATTTACTGCCATCCATGTGCTTGTCCAGCAGTTGCCTCAATGTCCCTAATGGCTCTGACTCTACTACTGCCATTGGCAGTGCATTCCCTGCACCTACCACTCTCTGTGTAAAGAACCTACCTCTGACATCTCCCCTACACCTTCCTACACCTTTTAAGTTATGATCCCTCATGACAACCATTTCTGCCCTGGGGAAAAGTCTCTAACTCTATCTATGCCTCTCATTACCTTGTACACCTCTATCAAGTTACCTCTCTTCCTTCTTCTCACCAGTGTGAAAGTCCTCGCTCACTCAATCTCTCTTCATAAGACAAGCCCTCCAATCCAGGCAGCATCCTGGTAAATCTCCTCTGCACCCTGTCTAAAGCATCTACATCCTTCCTATAATGAGGTGACCAGAAATGGACACAATGTTCCAAGTATGGTCAAACTAGGATTTTATAGAGCTGCAGCAAAACCTTGTGACTCTTAAGTTCAATCATCCTGTTAATGAAAGCCAAAACACCATTCACCTTCTTAACAACCCTATTAACTTGGGTGGCGACTTTGAGGGATCTATGTACGTGGACCCCAAGATCTTATTGTTCCTCCACACTGCCAAGAATTCTGTCTTTAACCCTGTATTCAGCATTCAAACTTGGCCTTCCAAAATGAACCACTTCACATTTATCCAGATTGAACTCCATCTGCCACTTCTCAGCCCAGCTCTGCATCCTGTCAATGTCGTGTTGTAGCCTGCAACGGCCCTCGACACTATCTACAACACCACTGACCTTTGTGTCATTGGCAACCTTACTAACCCACCCTTCCACTTCTTCATCCAAGTCACTTATAAAACCTACAAAGAGCAGAGGCCCAAGAGCAGATCCCTGCGGGACACCACTGATCACTGATCTCCAGGAGGAATACTTTCCATCCATTGCCACTCACTGTCTTCTCTCGGCTAGCCAGTTCTATATCCAGACAGCCAAATTTTCCTGAATTCCACAACTCCTAACTTTTTGAATGAGCCTACCATGGGGAGACTTAACAAGTCCCTTAGAGAAATCAAATACACCACATCTACTGCTCGACCTTCATCAACTTGTCTTGTCACATCCTTGAAGAACACCATAAGGCTTGTGAGGCATGACCTGCTCCTCACAAAGCCATGCTGACTACCTTTAATCAAACTATGTTTTTCCAAGCAGTCCTAAATCGTATCTCTCAGAATCCTTTCCAATACCTTGCTTACCATCGATATAAGACTGACTGGTCTGTAATTCCCAGGGATTTCCCTATTCCCTTTCTTGAACCAAGGAACAACATTCACCTCGTTCCAATCATCCAGTACTACTCCCATGGAGAGTGAGAATGCAAAATCATCACCAGAGGTGCAGCAATCTCATTCCTCACTTCCCATAGTAACCTTGGGTATATCTGGTCTGGCCCTGGGGACTTATCTATCTTGACGCTTCCCAGAATTTCCAGCACATCCACTTCATTCATATCAATCTGTTCAAGCCTGTTAACCAACTTTATTCTATTCACACTGTCAACAAGGTCCCTCTCTCTAGTGAATATTGAAGCAAAAAATTCATTTAAGCCCTCCCCTACATCATCAGACTCCAGGCACAAGTTCCATCCACTATCCCTGATCGGCCCTACCCTCTCACTAATCATTCTTTTATTCTTCACATGACTCTAGAATGCCTTTAGGTTTTCTCTAATCCTTCTCGCCGAGGCTTTTTCCTGCCACCTCCTAACTCTCCTCAGTCCATTTTTGAGTTCTTTCCTAGTTACCCTGTAATCTTCTATAGCTGTGCCAGATCCTTGCTTTCTCAACCTTAAGTAAGCTTCCTTCTTCCTCTTGATGAGAAGCTCCTCTTCTCTTGTCATCCAAGGTTCCTTCACCTTACCATTCCTTGCCTGTCTCAGTGGGACAAAGTTATCCAACACTCGCAACAAGTATTTCTTAAACGGCGGCACGGTGGCACAGTGGTTAGCACTGCTGCCTCACAGCGCCAGAGACCTGGGTTCAATTCCCGCCTCAGGTGACTCTCTGTGTGGAGTTTGCACATTCTCCTTGTGTCTGCGTGGGTTTCCTCCGGGTGCTCTAGTTTCCTCCCACAGTCCAAAAATGTGCAGGTTAGGTGAATTGGCCATGCTAAATTGTCCATAGTATTAGGTGAAGGGGTAAATGTAGGGGAATGGGTCTGGGTGGATTGCACTTCGGTGGGTTGGTGTGGACTTGTTGGGCCGAAGGGCCTGTTTCCACACTGTAAGTAATCTAATCTAATCTAATCTTAAACAGCTTCACATTTCTGTTGTGCATTTCCCAGAGAACAATTGTTCCCAATTTATACTTCACAGCTCCTGTTTAATAGCAACATAATTTCCCCTCCCCCAATTAAATACCTTCCCATCCTCTCTGTTCCTATTCCTCTTCATGGCTATGGTAAAGGTGAGGCAGATGTGGTCACTGTCACCAAACTGCTCTCCCACCAAGAGATCTGACATGTGGCCTGGCTTTTTGCCTAGTACCAAATCCAAGGTGGCCTCCTCCCTAGTTAACCTATCTACATATTGAGTCAGGAATCTATCCTGGACACAATAGACAAAATTGGCTCCATCCAGACCATTTGAATTAAGAACATTCTAATCAATGTTGGGAAGTTGAAGTCACCCAAAACAACAACTCTGTTACATCTGCACCTTTCCAAGATCTGCTGCCCAATCTGTTTTCCGTCTCTCTGCTGCTATTGGGAGATCTATAGAAAACACCTAATAAAATAACTGCTCCTTTCCTGTTACTGACTTCCACTCATACTGACTCAGTTGACAAACCCTCCTCAACAACCTCCTTTTCCGCAGCTGTGATGCACTCTCTAATTAACAATGCTACTTCTCTCCTCTTTCAAACCCTTCCTGTTCTTTTTAAAAGATCTAAACCCTGGAACACCCAGCAACCATTTCTGCCCCTGTGAAATCCATGTCTCCGTTATGGCCCTGACATCATAGTTCCAAGTACTGATCCATGGTCTAAGTTCATCACTCTTATTCCTGACACTCCTTGCATCTGGATGGGTACATGGTTAGGAAGGGTTTAGAGCTGGCAAATGGGACCAAATTTATTTAGGATATGTGGTCGGCATGGATGATTTGGACTGACGGGTCTGTTTCCATGCTGTACAAATCTATGACTATATGACTCCATGACTATGACAGGAGAAAGTGAGGACTGCAGATGCTAGAGATCAGAGTCAAGAGTGTGTTACTGGAAAAGCACAGCAGGTCAGGTAGTATCTGAGGAGCAGAAGAATCGACATTTCAGGCATAAGCCAGTCCTGATAAAGGGCTTATGCCCAAAACGTCCATTCTTCTGCTCCCCCGCAGCTGCCTGACTTGCTGAACTTTTCCAGCAACACACTCTCGGCTTTGATCTCTAGCTCTGTAGTCCTCACTTTCACCTGGTTGACTTCAACCTTACTGCGAAGCCTCTTCCAAGGATGCCTGTCTTGAAAAAGTTCTCCTCTTCTCTCTACTAAGATCTCAGTGAGTCCCTCTCTCACTGTACACCATTCCCGATGAAGAGCTTATGCCCAAAACGTTGAATCTTCTGCTCCTCAGATGCTGCCTGACCTGCTGTGCTTTTCCAGCAACACACTTGAATTCATGACTATGACAGACAGGGGAAGTTGCCCTTTCAATTGGCATATAAAATTTTAGCTTTCCAACACAAACTGCATTCATGTGAATAACAATTGACCACACCACTCTGTCTCATGCTCTGCATGCAATATTCAACTGTACGGAGACTGTTTGCAGCATAAGAGTTATTCTCATGTTCACAGTGTTGCTTTCCATCAACTGCTTCAGCTGCTATGCTGGCACGATGACTGTGTTCTGAAATAAAACAAAGAAGATAGTCACCGGTGGCTCAGTGGTTAGCACCGCAGGCCCACAGCACCAGCGACTTAGCTTCAATTCCAACCTTGGGCGACTGTCTATGCAGAGTATGCACATTCTCCCTGTGCCTGTGTGGATTTTCTCTGAGTGCTCTGGCTTCCTCCAGTCCAAAGATGTGCAGGTTAAGTGAATTGGCCATGCTAAATTGCCCCTAGTCATCAGGGATGTGCAAGCTAGGTGGGTTAACCATGGGGAATGCAGGGTTAGAGGAGTGGGATGCTCTTCGGAGGGTCATTGTGGACTCAATAGGTTGAATGGCCTGCTCCCACACTATAGGGATTCTATCGTACTATATTAAAGACAATATATAGGTGCAAATTAACACTGCTGTTACATTCATCTCCAATTTGAATATCAGGTTGCTTACCTGATATTCAAGTTGAAGATGAATTAACAGCAGTGTCTGTTGATGACTAGCTTGGAATGCTATTCTGAGATTGAAGATCAGTTTAAAGTTGCCAACCTTAAAATAATCAGACAACTTTGTTTATAGGAAATATCTGGAACTCAATTGAAATTTTAGTCATATATATTTTTTGAAATTCCTTTCAGAAATATGAGACTATCCTTGGAAGTCACTGTAACTTTGTTCTAAATGAAATATATTTATTGTTTAATGCAATTCCACAATCAAGTGATTCCATTCCAAATTATAAACAGTTGTCTAGATCAGATATTCACAGCTGTCTTCAAGGGACTGGATATGTGTACTCCTGGGATTCAGACAATATGTATAAAATTGCTGCATGAATATTGGCACCAGCTGTAAATATATTCAGACAAAGGCTGTACAAGTTTATTGCTGATTTGAACAATGCACATCTTGCTCAATCTTTTTTTTAATCACCTTTAGATTTCAGTGGCCCATATTTATTTGATTTTCAGATCTTCCTCTGGTGAAATCTGAACTCTGATACCTGCCATTCTTTGTGAACTAATTTCTTTGAGAATTGGAGGATCAGTCTTTGATTGTCAGACAGTAGATACTGATATGTAAGTGATGTTGTATTGGAGAACCATTTGACTTGCTTTCCCCTCTCATTAAGATGGCACAATCAATTTGATATTTGCTGACTTAGCAGTTTCCTCTGTGAATTCAATTGCTTGCTCAGTGAGTTTGTCTTTTCAGATTTGGGATTCATGAAGTGAAGCATTCTTATTGAGCTTGTGCAAGATATATGCTTTTATTAAATTTGGGTTTGCTGTCAATTGAAGAGGGTGGTGGAACTGTTTTATATGTTTTCAATTGCTTTGGATTTTTTTCACTAGTAGAGATGTGACATTGCGTTTCTCGAGCCAAAAAGGCTGTCGTGCAACATGTTCTGTAATTCTACTCTAACTGTCCTCTAAATGGTGCAAAATTAGGAACTGTTTCACAGTAAATCTCAATTGTTTAGATCTGTAATATTCTGTTAATACAGTTTCAAAAATGCGATGTCCAATGTCTCAAGACCAAAGTAATTATGCGCAAAATAAATGTCAATGCATTGTGGCAATACTATGGCTTTAAGAGGTCTATTTTGCTTTTTTTTTAAAGAAAGCTTTTAAGACAAATGTCGTGAGACGTTTATTGAAAACTTTTGAACAACTTGTGAGGCCTTGGGTTTTTTTAAAAAGTTGGAACAATCTGATCAGGTGCAACCTAAAACTCTGTGGGAAGCTAGGGAACTGATTGCTAGGCTCCTTGCTGAGATATTTCTATCATCGATGGTCACAGGTGAGGTGCTGGAAGATTGGAGGTTGGCTAATGTGGTGCCACTATTTAAGAAAGTTGGTAAGGACAAGCCAGGGAACTATAGACCAGTGAGCCTGACATCAATGGTGGGCAAGTTGTTGGAGGGAATCCTGAGGGACAGGATGTACATGTGTTTGTTGAGAGGTAAGAGAGAGGAGCAGAGGACAATGGGAAGGTGAATAAAACTGTTCAAAGAACTTACCTCAGGCGTTGGGGCCTCCATTTGTCGAGAGGTGAGATGGAGGAGCACTCTCTCTTTTAAAGGAGCAGCAGAAGGAGAGGCCACAAAGAGGAGCAGAGGACTGCTGGGTATATATTTGGGCAGCGGCTGATTCCCGAGACATTACACTTGTAGTGTCTCCCACCCCTACTCCTCCTCTAACCAAAAAAACGGAATTCTCATGTATTGCTAAGGTAAGGCATTTCAGTTTATATTTCTTGTGTATGTGTGACAAATTAGAAGTTTACTATTAGTTGGTTAGTTGAATAAGACCATGGAGAAGTATTAGAAATTATTGAACTCATAAACTTGTATGAATTAATTAAATAAGTAGATATGGCTGGAGAGATCATGTGCTGTAGCTGGCTGATCCCATTGTGAACAGCAGTGACCACATTTGCAGCAAGTGTTGGTTGCTGGAAGAACTCTGGATCAGAATTGATGATCTGGAATCTGCGGCACATCCAAGAGGGGGAGAGATACCTGGATGCTTTGTTTCAGGAGGCAGTCACACACGGTAGATTAAGTAATTCAAACTCAGTTAATGATCAGGGACAACAGGGTGTGACTGTAAGTGAGGCAGGTAGGGGTATTCTGAGTTCAGAAGTGGAGGATCCTCAGCTCCTGACCTTGTCCAACAGATATGAGATTTTTGCTCCCTGTACAGATGAGGAAAAGGGCTGTGGACAGGATGAGCCAGATGACCATGGCACCATGGTGCAGAAGGCCATTCAAGAGGGGGCAGCAAAAAGACAAGTAGATGTTATAGGGGATTGGACAATGAGGGTGACAGATAGTATCCTTTGTGAGCTGGATCGGGAGTCCCTCATGGTGTGTTGCCTGCCCGGTGCCAGGGTGCAGGACATTTCCGACAGGTTTGAAAGGATATTGGAGCAGGAGGGAAAAGATCCCGTTGTTGTAGTCCACATTGGCATGAACAACATAGACAAGGCTAGGAAGGAGGACCTGTATGGGGATTATCAATCACTCGGAACGAAATTGAAGAACAGGTCCTCAAGGGTCATAATCTCTGGATTACTGCCCGAGACATGTACTAATTGGCAAAGGGATAAGAAAATTAGGGAAGTAAACACATGGCTAAGAGGTTAGTGTGGGAAAGAGGGGTTCCATTTCTTGGGACATTGGCCTCAGTTTTGGAACCGGGGGGGATCTGCACCGATGGGATGGCCTCCACCTGAATCAATCTGTGTTCTGGCGAAAAGAATAAATAGGGTAGTCACTAGGACTTTAAACTTGTGAGTCAGGGGAAGAGAAAGGGAACACAACAGGGAGTATGGAGTCAAGTAGAAAGATAAGCAGCAGGTTAGCATGTGTGCAGGGTTTAAGTTCAAGACAGGCTAGGAATGACACAAAAAGGAATGATAACTTAGGACATATTACTCAAGGTGATGGAAATCATGAGGATAAGAAAATTAGCATTAAGGCACTTTATCGAAATGCTCGTAGCATTCGTAACAAAGCAGATGATTTAACGGAACAAATCATCGTGAATGATTATGATGTGGTAGGCATCACAGGGACGTGGTTACAGGGGTTTGAGACTGGCAGTTAAACATCCAAAGATTTAGAACTTATTGAAAAGACAGGGAGACGGGCAGAGGGGGCAGGGTTGCCTTGTTAACTAAGAATGGGATTAAATCCATGGCACTGAATGTCATAGGGTCAGATGATGTGGAGTCTGGGTGTTGAGGAACCAAAAAAAGGCAAAAAAAACACAATGAAAATTATGTACAGACCTCCCAGCAGTGGTCAGGAAATACCAGTAGATGCACCAGGAAATAGATAAGGCATGTCAGAAAGACAAGGTCACGGTGATCATGGGGGACTTCAATATGCAGGTGGACTGAGTGAATAATGTTGCCGGTGGATCCAAAGAAAGGGAATTCATGGAATGCTTACAGGATGGCTTTTTGGAACAGCTTGTGATGGATCCCACAAGGGAGCAGGCTATCCTGGACTTAGTTCTATGTAATGCGCCAGACTTTATAAAAGATCTTAAGGTAAGGGAACACTTAGGAGGCAGCGATCATAATGTGGTAGAGTTCAGTCTGCAGTTTGACAGAGAGAAGGCAAAATCGGATGTAATGATGTTACAGTTAAATAAAAATAACTATAGGGGCATGAGAGAGGAACTGACCAAGATCGATTGGAAGCAGAGCTTAGCAGTAGAGCAACAATGGCAGGAGTTTTTGGGTGTAATTGAGGACAGTACAGAGGTTCATCCCAAAGAAAAGAAGGATTATCTGTGGGGGGGTGGGGGTGGAATTTGACATCTATGGCTGACAAAGGAAGTCAAGAAATGTATCAAAGAAAAGAGAGAGCCTATAAATTGGCCAAGAGCACTGGGAAATCAGAAGATTGGGAAGACTACAAAAACAAACAGAGGATAACAAAGAAAGAAATAAGGAAGGAGAGGATCAAATATGAAGGTAGGCTCACCAATAATATTAGAAATGATAGTAAAAGTTTCTTTCAATACATAACAAACAAACAAGAGGCAAAAGTAGAAATTGGGCCACTCCAAATTGATGCTGGAAGGATAGTGCTGGGAGATAAGGAAATAGCTGAAGAACTTAATAAGTACTTTGTGTCAGTCTTCACAGTGGAAGACATGAGTAATATCCCAACAATTAAGGAGAGTCAAGGGGCAGAGTTGAGTATAGTAGCCACTACAAAAATGAAAGTGCGAGAAAAGCTAAAAAGTCTAAAACTCAATGAATCTCCTGGCTCTGATGGGCTACAACCTGGAGTTGTGAGGGAGGTGGCTGAGGAAATAGAGGAGGCACTGACTGTGATCTTTCAAAAATCACTGGAGTCAGAGAAAGTCCCAGATGATTGGAAAATTGCTGTTGTAACCCCCTTGTTCAAGAAAGGATCAAGTCAAAAGAGGGAAAATTATAGGCCGATTAGCCTAACCTCGGTTGTTGGTAAAATTCTAGAATCCATCGTCAAGGATGAAATTGCTAAATTCTTGGAAGTGCAGAGTCAGATTAGAACAAGCCAGAATGGATTTAGTAAGGGGAGGTCGTGCCTGACAAACATGTTGGAATTCTTTGAAGAGGTAACAAGTAGGTTAGATCATGGAAACCCAGTGGATGTTGTCTATCTATATTTCCAAAAGGCCTTGGATAAGGTGCCTTACGGGAGTCTGTAAAGTAAGGTGCAGGCCCATGGTGTTCAAGGTGAGCTACTGGCATGGATTGGGGATTGACTGTCTGACAGAAGGCAGAGAGTTGGGATAAAAGGTTCTTTTTCAGAATGGCAGCCAGTGACAAGTGGTGTCCCGCAGGGTTCAGTATTGGGGCCGCAGCTGTTCACTTTACATATTAATGATCTGGAATGAAGGGACAGGGGACAATCTGGCGAAGTTCGTCAATGATACAAAGATAGGCGGACAGGCAGGTAGTACTGAGGAGGTCAGGAGGCTGCAGAAAGATTTAGACAGTTTAGGTGAGTGGTCCAGGAAATGGCTGATGAAATTCAATGTGAGCATGTGTGAGGTCTTACACTTCAGAAAAAAATAATACAGGCATGGTCTATTTTTTAAATGGTGGGAAAATTCATAAAGCCAAAGTACAAAGGATGTGTGTGTGCTAGTCCAGGATTCTCTAAAGGTTGATTTGCAATTTGAGTCCATGATTAAGAAAGTAAATATAATGTTGTCACTTATCTCAAGAGGGTTGGAATATGAAAGCAGTGATGTGCTTCTGGGACTTTATAAAGCTCTAGTTAGGCTCCATCTAGAATACTGTGTCCAATTTTGGGCCCAACATCTCAGGAAGGAGAGACTGGCACAGGAGTGTGTCCAGTGGAGATTCATACGGATGATCCCTGGAATGGTAGGCCTAGCACATGATGATCAGCTGAGGATCCTGGGATTGTATTCATTAGAGTTTAGAAGGTTGAGGGGAGATCTAATAGAAACTTACAAGATAATGCATGGCTTAGAAAGGTGTATGCTGGGAAGTTGATTCCTTTAGGCAGTGAGACTAGGACTCGTGGGCATAGCTTTAAAACTAGAGGGGGTCAATATAGAGTGGAAATTAGAAGAGATTTCTTCAGCCAGTGAGTGGTGGGCCTGTGGAATTCATTGCCATGGAACACAGGAGAGGTTGGGCATCTTCAAGGCAGAGATTGATAAATTCATGATCTCGCAAGGAATTAAGAGTTACGGGGAAAGTGCGGGTAAGTGGAATTGAAACACCCATCAGCCATGATTAAATGGCAGAGTGGACCTGATGGGCCGAATGGCCTTGTTTCCACTCCTATGTCTTATGGTCTTATGTACCTGGAAAGGCAAGGACTGATTAGGGATAGTTAACATGGCTTTGTGCTTGGGAAATCATGTCTCATGAAGTTGATCGAGTTTTTTGAAGAAATAACAAAGAGGATTGATGATGCAGAGCAGTGTACATGATCAATATGAACTTCAGAAAAGCTTTTGACAAGGTTCTCTATGGGAGACTGGTTAGCAAGATCCCATGGAATGTAAGGAGAACTAGCCATTTGGATACAGAACTGGCTCAAAGGTAGAAGACAGAGGGTGGTGGTGGAAGGTTGCTTTTTAGACTGGAGGCCTGTGACCATTCGAGTGCCACAAAAATTGGTGCTGGGTCCACTACTTTTCATCATTTATATAAATAATTTGGACATGAGCATAAGAGGTACAGTTAGTAAGTTTGCAGATGACACCAAAATTGGAGGTGTAGTGGACAGCGAAGAAGGTTACCTCCGATTACAACAGGATCTTGATCAGATGGGCCAATGGGCTGAGTGACAGATGGAGTTTAATTTAGATAAATATGAGTTGCTATATTTTGGGAAAGCAAATCTTAGCAGGACTTACACACTTAATGGTAAGGTCCTAGGGAATGTTGCTGAACAAAGAGACCTTGGAGTGCAGGTTCATAGCTTCTTGAAATTGGAGTCACAGGTAGATAGGATAGTGAAGAAGGTGCTTGGTATGCTTTCCTTTATTGGTCAGAGTACTGAGTACAGGAGTTGGGAGGTCATTGGTTAGGCCACTTTTGGAGTATTATATGCAGTTCTGGTCTCCTTCCTATCAGAAAGATGTTGTGAAACTTGAAAGGGTTCAGAAATGTTTTACAAGGAGGGTTGGAGGATTTGAGCTACAGGGAGAGGTTGAATATGTTGGGGCTGTTCCAAATCCAAAGGTGTGCAGGTTAGATGAATTGGCCATACTAAATTGCCCGTAGTGTTAGGGGAATAGGTCTGGGTGGGTTGTTCTTCGGAGGGTTGGTGTGGACTTATTGGGCTGAAGGGCCTGTTTCCACACTGTAAGTAATCTAAAGTGAGTGGCAGGGTTGGGGATTTCAAGACTAGAGGACATCATTTTAAGATGAGGAGAAAATTCTAAAAACGATATGAGGGACTTTTTAACACAGATTTACTTGTTTGTGGATGTAGGTACAATTACAATGTTTAAAAGACATTTGGATAAATACATGAATAAAAAATGTTTGGAGGGATATGGCCCATGCGCAGGCAGGTGGGACTCATGTAATTTGTTAACATGCTTGGCAAGGACTGATTGGATGGAGGGTCTGTTTCTGAGTTGTATGATTCTCTAAATGTGGATGCTGGAAGTCTAAAACAATAACAACTTGTTAGAGCAAATCAGCATTTTAGCTGCATCTCGACAGTGTTCTCTCTACAGAAGCTACCAGACCTGCTGAGTCTCTCCAGCAATTTCTGGTTTTGTTTCTGTCTTCTGAAGTTGCACTCCGGCTCCCCACCCTCTCTGTTGATGATTTCCCCGTCAAGTGTGGTCTTCAGCATCATGGAACAAGATTGTCCCAGGTTTCATGGCGTGTTGCATTAACTAGTGGCCATGAAGCAGTCGAGTTGGCCCCAATGTAAATGACTCCTAACTTCATTCCACAAAGGCCTAGAAAACCACACTTCAAAGGCGATTAGAGATGAGCAACAAATGCTGCCTTTGATAGCAATGCCTTTCAGTGTGAAAGAGTAAGGAAAAATCACAATCATTTGCAATCCCTCCTAGGTTAGGGAATGGTGAGAAGTAGCTCCTGATCACTAGCCAGCATTAAACTTGTCTGCATTAGTGTTCCCACAGTTGAATGCTCCACCAGTCCAAACTCACATGGATTGTATTTGGCATCTACTGATTGACAACTCCAACCAGTCTAGCTTTCCAATAGCTAGTTAAACATTCCTGACAATATTATTCATAACAGCTTCAACACAGGGGAGAAAGAACAACAGAGAGACACACAACTTTAAAACAAAATTGTTATTTGGTTTGCGACTGGGGCGAGGAACAATAAATGGTCAGAGCCCCTACTTGAACAACCCCAACAATACAAAGCAGAGAACACTGTCCTCAACGATATCACATGTTCAATTTGAAGATACTGAGTCGCTGATCACTCAGTGCTCCCTCTTCCACTTTGCATGGGCTGTACAGAGGTAGAAGTGGATCTGTGAAATGGGCTCGAAAGACATGGAGCATCTCCATCGTCTCAGCATCAAAGAACGACACTATCCCGCCCTCATAGTCCACATAGATACCAATTCGGCATGGTTTACGCTGGACCTTCAACTGGATTTCGGGCTCTTCACACGCCTCATAGTGACAGCCATCTCGCAACGTCAGACACCAGATGCCTTTACTCGGACTGTAGACAATATTCCCATGGCGAGAAATACTGTTGTAAGCAACTCCCAGATCCCATTTGGCTTTCTTGTTGACAGTCACTTCCCAGTAATGTTTCCCTGTTGAAAATGCTTCAGCACCAAGAACACAAAGGGCAGCATTGAATCGACGATCCATGTAAACAACTGGCAAAGGTTCGCGAAGGGGAATGACTGACCGCCGGTTTGCTGAGATTTCAAGGTGAGGGTGAGCAGTTGAATGGTCAAAGGTGTAAGCTTCAGGCACTAAGTGGAAAACAAACATAACGTAAGTTAGTCAGTAAAACATGGAGCTCTTGTCAAAGACTAGACATACAGTATCCTATTTGAGAAACTAAACTTTGGATGATATGTTTTACAGTGAAGTCTATATTTGTCATTGGACTGCCTGCTGAAGGGAGCTCATCTTGCAGGGTTCGATTGTAGGAGTTTGATGAGGATATCAAGTTAAAAGATAATCCTTTGGCCATTTCCAATAACTTCAATATATCCTCATTTGTGCTGGAACCTGAGAGCTAATGTACCTTACACTACAGTCTGCATGACCCGAATGCTGACTGTTTTCAGAATGGACATTGCATTTCTCAAAAGGTGTATTGTGGATGACATGATGATAAGTGAGTTAAAATTCTCGCCAAAAGAAGCTGGTATTAAAAAAAACCTTACCTGTCTTAATTACTTGAAACATCTTCTTCCAAACTTTGTATTGCAGTGGACCACAAAATTTCTCGGCCTCAAAACGTACAATGGAGTCATTCACCATTTCATATGGATTACGGAATCTGAAATGAGACTATTAGTTGAATAATGCTACAAAAATATCATGGGCATAGCTTCACTGAAACAAATTGAGAAACTGTGGAAAATAGAGATAAAGAAGAAGAGAAAAGTACAGGCTGAGAGAGAGCTAGAGACCAAAATAGACACACAGAAACATATTGAAGGCAGAGACCAAATGGTCATAAGATGTGGTCATGAGGCTAGATAAAAAGCAGACAGAAAGTCATTTAGAAAGAGAAACTGAAATGAAACAAAATGCAGAAGTTATACTTTAATCTCACCCTTCAGAGGAAATGTTCAGCACCTGAAACAGACAAAAACAAATTGAGAAAAGTGGGAGTGAAATGGTGAAAAAGCTCTGTGCGATTGCACCATCTGCTGGCTGAGCCACCACAGAAATTCCTTTCTCTACTGATCACCTGAGAGAAGTCAGTGAATGAAACATAACATGCCGCTGCCTGGTGAACATCAAAACTGTTGGAAATGACTGCCGTTAAAATATAGCCCAATGAACAAGAAAATCTCTTCTCTCTGATGGGTGATTAGGTAGGACAGTCAAATTTTGTTCTTATATAGATTTTCATAATAAATGCTTGTGAACAATTCTGACAATGCTGCATTTATTTCTCACATTTAGTTCCTCAGAGGAGGATATAGTGTCTTTATCCTTAACTACAGGATTTCTTGTGGGAATGGTGGAGCGTAGATAGGAAAGTGGCAGTAGACAGGAAATTCCAGGTTACTAATCCAGTGATAATGAAGGAGAAAAGCTGAGTATTTAAGTCAAAATGTTGCATGTTTTGGAGAGGAAATGATCCCCACAATACCTGGGCTTTGGGTACAAATTCGGGGAAGGCAAAAGGGGAGGAGGTATCCTTTCTATGATGGTGTAGGGGGCCACAATTTTGTTCAAGCTATATTCTGATATCAGAGATGTTGCAGAGCTCTTCCACTCTTTTAGGACCTCCCCTTTGCCAAAGATCGGCCAATGTAGAAGCAATGTTTGGCACGAAACATCAGGTACAGAAAAATACATAAAAGCATTTTGTTTAATTTCTTTCAGTAAATAGATAAAAGGAGACCAGAAGATAAAAGGACATCTGCCCTCGGATCCATAATAAATTACCTTCAAGACGCCACTCAAGTTAGTGGTCTGCAGTGCTGCCTCAAGGGGATCCATCAGCAATTTCAGATGGTTAACTCTCTGCAAGCATCCTGTCTTCAACCGTATCAACTCCTCCAGGGTCTGTTGTTTCTCAGCAGCTATCAATTCTGTCAAAGCTCTTTCCTCCGAATCTAGGAAGCTCCGCAAAACAGCAAAATCTTTTTGCACTTGCCGTTGGAGTATCTCAGCTTCTTCCTGTACAAAGAATAGAAAGGGTCACAATTTAGGCTTTTGTGAAGAGCACAGTGGCACAGTGGTTAGCACTGCTGCCTCACAGCGCCAGAGACCCGGGTTCAATTCCCGCCTCGGGTGACTGACTGTGTGGAGTTTGCACATTCTCCCCGTGTCTGTGTGGGTTTCCTCCGGGTGCTCCGGTTTCCTCCCACAGTCCAAAGATGTGCAGGTCAGGTGAATTGGCGATGCTAAATTGCCCGTAGTGTTAGGTAAGGGGTAGATGTAGGAGTATGGGTGGGTTGCGCTTCGGCGGGGCGGTGTGGACTTGTTGGGCCGGGGGGCCTGTTTCCACACTGTAAAAAAATAATCTAAAATAAAAAAAAATAAAAAAAATAAAATGAACCAAGGAATCTAATTCCTCAGTCACCCATGCTAGACCACGTCACAGTCTCTTGAATTCTCCTCCACACCTGAAATAATAATATGATAAGCTCTCTCCAGGAGTGCTATAGATTCTGAATATTCTACCTTGTTTTATGAGGGCATAAACAATCCAATTCCTATCTCTAATCTATTTTTAGTTAGCTGATCTTAGCTGTAGTATTCAAGAGGCAGAAGACGATAAATACCTTAAGTGCCTCTTAAGGAATTAAGCTAAAGTCAGAGAAAATTCCAGCTTCAAATTTCTGCAGGATAACATGTGTGAAGCTGAACTGCTACATCCCCTAACAGTCAAATATCCTGCTGCCGCTCATCAGATGGATCCATGTGAAGAACGACCCGCTTGGGTGACATAGTGGAGAGTGGCTTTTACACGTGGAACCAATATCAACAACGGTCAAGAAAGAGATAATTTAACTATGTGCACTGAAGAGTTCAATACATGAAGTTACTTAAATACATGAGATATCATACTTTGCCTAAGAAGGCTGATTTTGCAGAAACAATTCAGGACTAACAGATTAATGAGGGTACGGGTCACCAGGCACACCTGTGAGAGCAAAAGTGATGACATAAGGGAAGAGATATTCTCATTGACGGTGTCAATTATAAGGTTGGATGGACTAGAGCATTGTTATTTTCTGACAAATTGTCATTCTTTATAGGAAAGAATACTGAAAGAATGAAATGGAAAATCAAGAAAGTTACAGCATGTAGGAGATGGGATATCTGGTGAAGGAGAGGGATGCTGGAGGAACATATCAGGTATAATTCATTTTTACATAGCTGTGTAAATACAGAACTGAAAACAAGGGCATATGATCCATACTGCAATTGAGTTCTATAAGGTGATTTGCAAAAAATGGTATAAATGTGCTTGAGATCTGTTGTTAGTTGAAATGTCTCTTGGAGCAATGAAAGGGCATTCTGTTCTGTGTGCATTACTTGTCTGCCCGGCATTGATTAACAGACTCCTGCTTGTTCACTTGACAGCTGACTTAAGTCAAATTAATTTAGATACTCTACAACTGCACTCAGAATTCTTTATTACCTGGGCCGCTGTTGTGTTCCGTTCGATCTCTTCCAATCTCGAGATCTGCTCCGAGCTCTCTGCCTGCAACTCCACCAACTTTGCAGACAGTGATTCCTGTTGACAAAGAAAACATGAAAATTCTGTTTGGAGGAAGCAGAACATTACCTGCAAACATCTGGAACAGGTCACAGGCAATTCCTGAAAGCCAGATCCTGTTGTGTTCCTGGGCTGGACTGAGTCACCAGATCACACCCAATATCATGATCAACGCTGAAGAGAAGGCCTGGATTTCTTCATCAGTCATCACTGAATCATCTAATTTCATCTGATATTGTATTTAGCACCATACAGGAGGACAGGCTAGGTTCCAATCCTGGTGAAGGACAACTAAGATACTGAAATGTGGCCTGCATGCATAAGCCCATATCTCCCAATTACTATCAGAGCCCCTGTTTTCAACGCAGATTGGAAAAACAATTGCTGACTTACCTTCCTCAGATTTTTTTCTATCCAACCGTCCAATAGAGTATCCTGTAGAACTCATTTAGTGCAGGGAACCTTGGAGGGAGCAGCTGAGAGTATCTATGCAAAAGCTATTAACTTTTTTATATAGCACTAGTAAAAGGTTAAATGTCTCAAAGCTTTGGATGAGAGAAAGGATAAACATGTAGATGTGTGTAGGACAGCTGATAAGTGAGTAAAGAGGGTGGTAGTTGGGTGGGATGGTGGGTGGATGGATGGTGAAGTTGGGTTGTGTCTGTCGGGGGAGGGGAATAAGAGTGGGGTGGGGGAGGCGGGGTTAGGTCAGGCCAGGAGGCAGGAGTTAGGGGCTGTCAGGAAGTTATCCAGAATTTCAATTAGAGTTTTTTTTGCCTAACATTTCCTGAGTAACCTTGCTGGAACACCCTGAAATCACCAACTTTAACTCAGAGTCACAGACTATTTTTGGAGGGTCCAGAAGTATTTCCTATCTGGAGTTCAAACTTCTCAGTCGGGACTTCCATCGGTCCCGTCACACAACGAGTCATACAGCCATTCTATGGAAGACCTTAAGACTGTCGTCTCAACTTGATCTGTTGGGGCCTTAGGCACTTTGATACTGGGATACAATGAACTTGCATTGATGGTATGACCATACAGGCAATTAAGTAAGGATGATATGTTAATATTTATCTTAACAGACAGTCATAGAGTCATACAGCACAGAAACAAACCCTTCGACCCAACTCGCTCATACCGATCAGGTTTCCTAAAGTTGCCTACATTTGGCTTATTCCTTCAGCATCACTGGGTCCGTTCCCCTGCCGAACATCATTTCTCAATTACTATAACAGTTTAGGAAGCAAGTCCGCCACAACTTTTTCAGGAAATTCGGGAAATCGGACTGAATGCAACCTTACTGGAATTGGATGACTGGGGGCGAAGGAATCTGAAGAGTGCAAAGCAGTAAACAAGGGCGTGAGACGTGTCAGACAGAATGGCAAGTGTATTTTTTTTAACAAAAAGACAGTAAAGAGAGGCGCCTTGTGTGTGCAGCGACCAACCTTCAACTCTCTGAAGGCCTCCTCCACCGCCACCACCGTGTGCCCTCGGTGTGAGCCTATAATCGCACACTTGCTGCAGACCTGTTGTTTCTCCACTCTGCAGAAATACACCAACTTCTTGCCGTGCTCCGGGCACCTCGCAATCTCCCCACAGGCAGCTTCTCCTTTCTCCTCCATCCCTCAGCTCCCGACCCCGTACTGCAGACTTTTACCAAACAGATTATTTTAAAAAGGTTGCAAACTCTCCATTCTGTGGGTCATTTCCAGAAGCCGTTGACGCCTCGATGCGGAAGTGACACGGTTGAGGGAAAGTCCCAGTTTACTCTCTGATCGACGTTAGAGTCAACCACCCATAGGGCACAATGCTCAAAAAAGAAAATCTGAAAGACACCGGGAGTACAAAAAAATAGGAAGCTCTGCCTCCAAAATCTTAGTTACGTTTTATGATTGGATTTTATTTTTGTCAAACATCAGTGATTGGAATAAATCATAATCCAAAACAGTGTACTCGTAACAAACCCAAATCACTTTATGTGGTGAAAATAAGTTGAATTCTTGATGATCAGTATTAACAGTAAAAGCAACATTAGAAATCGGGAATTTGATGGCAGAAAATTTGATCTCAGAACTTTGAATTTGTCTACTGTTAAATCTGTAAATATGATTCTAGGATAGTATGTTATCTGAAACAAAATAACCCAGAAATTGCAAGTCTGATAGCATACTGCCAGATCTGCTCAGTTTCTGCATCGATTTCTGTTTTTTTTTGTTTCAGATCTATGTTTCTCTGTTTTAGTTTAGTATGTTACCTCTCTGGTGTCAGGGTCAAGGACATCATGCAGCAGCTGCAGGGCAGCTTTTGGGAGATGGGAGAGGTAATGTGAGAGGTAATTTCGGTTTAAACTTTAAGATGTGTCTGGACCACAGACTGGTCTATAATAAAAGACAAAACTTTTGTTTCTTTTCTAGAACATTTTATATACTCAAAAGTAGAATAGTTTAAATTGTGCAGAATGCTGACAATTTGTGAGCAGAGTAAAAACAAACAGGCCCTTGATTGATGAAACCATTAACACAGGCGGGAAGGATGAGTCCTTGACTGATAAGACTCCAGGATAGGGGAACGACTCGAGAGACATCTGTTACAGATTAAAGCCTTTGACTGATAAGACTACAGGGTGAGAAAAACAACAACTTTAGAGACTCTGGAGCCTTTTGTTGCAGACTTTGTGATAAGAATAATGATGTTTTTAAGAATGTGAACCTCATGGCTTGTTAGAGCCAAGGAGAGGAGGGACTTGTACTGTATATAATGAGAGACTTTGTAAGCCTCAGCGCGCCTTTTCTTCAAGGGTGCCCGACTCTGCAGACTTGACTTGTTAATAAAACTTTGTTTTCCTGAATTTGTCTAGAGCGATTATTGAGAAGCGATTTTCGTTTCTAACAACTTGGGGGCTCGTCCGGGATCAACACTCCGGCCGCAAGGGGAGTTGAGGAAGGATATCGGAGAAGGTGCACCCTGCCAAGTTCAGCAGTCCCTGATTCCTTGCTTGTCGCCCCGCGCGGCTTGAGCGAGTGATATCCGGGAGGCTCAGGAAAACAAAGGAGGGGTGTACCCGAGGCAGTGGGGACGGTTAACGATCGAGTAATTTCGGTGCACCGAACCCAGGTAAGAAAAAACTTGTGGGGACCGTGTTTCCGGAGGACTGGGGACCTACGGGGTGCCTGTGGATTTTTTTTTTCTACAGAGACGTGGGACTCAGGAATCTAGAGACCGGGGCTCGCCTGTGAGGGATTTTGCAGAGACCGTGTTTGAGGAGGAACGTGTACCTACGGGGTGCCTGTGATTTGTGTCACAGAGACGTAGGACACAGGAATCCAAAGACCGGGGGTGCCTGCAAAGGAACCTGGGCGATCACGGGACTGAAGGTCCGGGAATTGGCTACATTGTGATAGATTATCACGGGAAAAAAAATACGAAGTCCTCGGAAATGGGAAATAAGGAATCTAAGGCGATTAAGGGAAAGGTAGGCTTAAACAGGGACAATGACACATACCCCGGGGTACCTGACGATAGTCCGTTAGGGAGAATGCTAAATAATTGGGATCAGGGTGGAAGAAAGGGAAAATCTAAAAGGAAGATGGTAAAATACTATCAAAAGTGGTCCCAGAAACCTATTCAGGGCGACTCAGTGTGGTGGCCTAGATTCGGTACTGACGAAGACTGGGTCCGGCAAGCCCTCATTTTATATGTCAATTCAAAACCTGATGTTAATCTGGAAGAAAGTGATTATGCCCTTTGTTGGCTACCGGTTACGATATCTTGCCAAATGCAGGTAACTAATAAAGACTCAAAAGGGCAGAAAGAATGGGACCCTTTAGATCACTTACCGCCGCTCTACGTGACCCCGTCTGCCCCACAAAATGTTCCTTCGGGTGACGACGATTCAGGGGAAGGGGAAGAAAATGGGGAGGAATCACAAACTACCTCAGGGGTACAGACCAGATCTCAAGCTGAAAAGGGTCACAGACAAAACCCTGTCTCGATTGCAAGAATGAATCCACTCCGGGAAGTGCCCATGGGGGGCGAGGAGGGAAGGACGGGATATGTGAACGTTCCCTTGACGAGTACTGAAGTACGGAATTTCAGGAGGGAGATGAAGGGTCTACTAGAGGACCCCATGGGACTTGCTGAACAATTGGATCAGTTCCTGGGTCCGAATACTTACACGTGGGAAGAGATGTGTTCCATCATGAAAACATTGTTCTCTAGCCAGGAGCGTCAGATGATACGACAAGCTGCGCTCTTGGGGGGGGAAGGAGGGGAACAGAAGTTTCCCCTCACCGACCCTGAGTGGGATAAGAACACGGAGGGAGGACGGCGCAACATGAGAGACATGCGGGAATATTGGATAAAAGGAATAAGACACGCAGCCCCGAAGGGGCACAATTTTACCAAGGCCTTTGGTAATCATCAAAACCCGGAGGAAACCCCTACGGACTTCCTAGACAGGATTAGGAAGAATTTGCAGCAGTTTGCTGGGGTGGACCCTGAGATGGACGTGGGGCAACAACTCATACGGGTAGAGTTTGTATCAAAAGCCTGGCCGGACATACGAAAGAAGTTAGAGAAAATGGATGATTGGGATAGTAAATCTTTAAGTGAACTACTACGGGAGGCGCAAAAGGTGTTTGTGAGAAGGGACGATGAGAAGCAAAGGAAGGCGACAAAGATAATGATGCAAACGGTGCAACAAATGACAGCTGGAAGAAAGGAAAAGGGAGAGCCGTGGCAGAAACAGGAAAGGGGAGAGTCGTGGCAAGAGCAGAGGAAAAGAGAACCATGGCCGGAACAAAGGAAGAGTGGAGGAACGCGAGACAGCGACGGGGAAACGAAGAGGACACTCAGATGTTACTATTGTAATGAAGAGGGACATTTTAAACGGGAGTGCTCCCGCTACAAGCAGGAGGTGAGGTCGTACGCCCTGATGGAGGAAGATTAGGGAGTTCCTACCCTTGGGGCAAAAGGACTATCGACAGGAACCCCTGGTAAACTTGAAAGTAGGGCCCCAAGGATCGGAGATCACATTTATGGTGGACTCGGGAGCCGAAAGATCAAGTATAATCCAAATACCCCCCGGCACCCGAGCAGGAGGAAAAGTTATGGGGGTATCTGGAATTGGAGGACAGAAATTACAAGTCCCAGTGGTGGAGGACGTGGAAATTGGGTATGAAAACAGAACTACTAAACGAGACCTCCTTCTACTGCCATCGGCGGGGTTTAATTTGTTAGGAAGAGACTTGCAGGTCAAACTAGGGATCGGAACGGTACCAAATAACGGGGAAATGGTGGTAAGGTTGTTCGCCCTCACCGAAGAAGATGATCAACAAATAGACCCGGAAGTATGGTACCGAGAGGGGAACAGAGGGGGTCTAAACATCAAACCTCTCCAAATCACCATGTTACCAGGAAGAGGCCCGGTAAGAAGGAAACAATACCCGATTGCTATGGAAGGACGGGAGGGGTTACAACCTGTGATAGAAAGATTAATCACAGATGGACTACTGGAGGAATACATGTCCCCTTTCAATACTCCAATACTCCCTGTGAGGAAGCCGGACGGGACATATAGGCTGGTGCAAGACTTGCGGGGGTTGAATGAAGTAGCCCGGCTAGATACTAACGGGAAGTGGACGGTTCCTGATGGGAGATAAGTACTGAACAAACAGATCACCCGGGGTATTCTGCACCGATTACACCATCAGACCCACTGGGGGGTGCAAGCCATGTGTGACACAATCCTGAGAGACTATGTATGCAGGGGGATATACACATTAGCCCAACAAGAGGTAGTCGGATGCCCCACTTGCCGGCGTATTAATCGGAAGGCCATGCGTTCTATGCCAGCCGGTGGTCAGCCTCTCGCGATTAGGCCATTTCAGAGGATCCAAGTCGACTTTACAGAATTACCCCCAGTACAGAGATGGAAATATCTGCTAGTAATAGTAGACCATTTCACTCACTGGGTAGAGGCTTTCCCAACTGCCAAAGACGATGCACCAACCGTGGCCCGACTGTTGTTAGAGAACATAATCCCGAGATATGGCATAATGGAATCTATCGACTCCGACTGCGGGACGCATTTTATTTCTAAGCTACACCATTTGATCTGTACTACCCTGGGTATCCAATGGAAATTCCACGCACCCTGGCATCCTCAGAGTTCGGGTCGAGTTGAGAGAATGAATGGCACGCTTAAGACCCAATTGACTAAGCTGATGTTAGAAACTAAGTTACCCTGGCCAAAGTGCCTGCCCATTGCCCTATTGAGGATACGTACGGCACCTCGCCGAGATGTGGGGGTTTCCCCCTATGAAATGCTGTTCGGATTACCGTATTGGAGTAAGGTTGATGGATGTCCCACTCTGCAAGGGGGGGATGTATTTATCCGAACCTATTTACTGGCCTTATCCCATTCTTTTGCAGAACTCCGGAGGAAAGGTCTCCTGGCTCAGACTCCGCCACTTGACTTCCTCCTGCATAAGGTGGAGCCCAGAGATTGGATACTTGTTAAGACCCGGAAGGCCGAAAAGCTCCAGCCGCGGTGGGAAGGACCGTTCCTGGTTCTGTTAACAACTGAAGCAGCTGTTCGGACGAAAGAAAAAGGGTGGGTCCACGCATCAAGGATAAAGGGGCCTGTTCCGCCTGAAGAAGAAAGCACCTGGACATGCGAGCAAGGGGACAAGCCGTTGTCGGTAAAACTGAAAAGACAGCAATAATGAACTCTACTTGGACTGTATTGGTGGGGATATTGATCAGTTTACTCCTGTATGTGGGGGAGGGTGAGGGGAGATGTGACAAATGTCGAACTACAGTAAGACTTGGGATTCGAATCTATTCGGGATCATTTGTGTCCCATTCCTAGGTGGTAGCTGGTGGCGCACGGCGTTGCTGGTGGTTGGGGGAGGCATGATTCTTCTTCTCGTATTACCCTGCCTAACTCCCTGTATTCAGTTTTTAATTCAGAAAAATATTTCCCGACTCCAGGCAGTGGTGGTTCCACAACATGGGACGCGGGAACTTAAAGTGATGTTGCTGCGAAAGACCAAGGATTTCCCGGGCCCTTGAGGGAGGGGGGGGCTTATCTTGGTCAGGCACATCTTAAAGAAAGAAAAGGGTGGAATTGTGAGAGGTAATTTCGGTTTAAACTTTAAGATGTGCCTGGACCACAGACTGGTCTATAATAAAAGACAAAACTTTTGTTTCTTTTCTAGAACATTTTATATACTCAAAAGTAGAATAGTTTAAATTGTGCAGAATGCTGACAATTTGTGAGCAGAGTAAAAACAAACAGGCCCTTGATTGATGAAACCATTAACACAGGCGGGAAGGATGAGTCCTTGACTGATAAGACTCCAGGATAGGGGAACGACTCGAGAGACATCTGTTACAGATTAAAGCCTTTGACTGATAAGACTACAGGGTGAGAAAAACAACAACTTTAGAGACTCTGGAGCCTTTTGTTGCAGACTTTGTGATAAGAATAATGATGTTTTTAAGAATGTGAACCTCATGGCTTGTTAGAGCCAAGGAGAGGAGGGACTTGTACTGTATATAATGGGAGACTTTGTAAGCCTCAGCGCGCCTTTTCTTCAAGGGTGCCCGACTCTGCAGACTTGACTTGTTAATAAAACTTTGTTTTCCTGAATTTGTCTAGAGCGATTATTGAGAAGCGATTTTCGTTTCTAACAGGTAAAGATCCGCATTGGTGTATCAACATAGATAAGTAGGGGCATGACATCCTGAAAGCAAGTTTTAGGGAGTTGGGGAAGGGGGTGGTGGTGGGGGGGTGCTAGGAGAAAATTTAAAAAAAGGAATACTTCCAGCAGTAATCTAAGGATTTAGGTCATAAAGATGCACAGCACGCAAACAGACCCCTCGGTCCAACTCATCCATACTAACCAGATACCCTAAATTAATGTCCCATTTGCCAGCACTTGGCCCATATCCCTCCAAACCCTTCCTATTCATATACCCATCCAGATGCCTTTTAAATGTTGTAATTATACTAGCCTCCACCATTTCCTTTAGCAGCTCATTCTATATATGCACCCTCTGCAAGAATAATTGCGCCTTAGGTTCCTTTTAAATTTTTTCCCTCTCATCTTAAACCTATGCCATGTAGTTTTGGACTTCACTACCCTGGGTCAAGACCTTGTCTATTTACCCTATCCATGCCCCTTGTGACTTTATAAACCTTTAGAAGGTCACCCCTCAGCCTCCAACGCTGCAGGGAAAATAGCCCCAGCCTGTTCAGCCTCTCCCTATGGCTCAAACCCACCAAGCCTGGCAACATTCTTGTAAATCTTTTCTAAACCCTTTCAAGTTTAAAACATCCTTCTTATAGCAAGGAGACCAGAATTGAATGCAGTTTTCCAAAAATGACCTAACCAATGCCCTGTACAGCTACAATATGATTTGCCAACTCCTATACTCAATGCACTGACCAAATCTTTCAGTGCCATAGGATTAGGAAAATTGATCAATTGGCCACATTGTTGGTGAATTGGTGTAGAAAGGAGTGCTTGAGATTTTCGAGGCTATGTGCCTGTTTCTGCAATAGGTGGAATCTGTACAAACTGGACAATTTTCACCTTAACTGATCAAGACTGATGTCTTTATCCAGAGATTGCTAGTGTTGTTGGGATGGGTTTAAACTAGTTTGACAGGGGGATGGGAACCTGAGAGGTGAGCCAAATTGGAGGGAAATGAAGTGTTCATGGGTAGTAAAAATCTGGTAAGTGAAGAAAGCAAGCAAAATAAAGGTGAGTTTAAATTAAGCTTGGAACATTGAATAATGTCACAAGAGCACTTCACCTGATTGCACACAAGATTCACAACAAGTAGATTATTTAAAGGCACAAATAGGTATGATCTAATTGCCATTACAGATACATGGCTGCAGGGGGAATCAATACTTTTAGATGTCAGGTAAAATGGAAAAAGAGCTGATGTTGTGCTAAATAGTAATATGTGGGATCAGGACATTAGTAACAGAGGATCTCAGATCAGAAGAGTGAAATGTGAGATTTGTTTGGGTGGATCTTAGAAAGAACAAGAGGTAGCAAATATTGGTGGCCATTGTTTAAGGCCACAATGGCAATAATCAGGAGATTAGAGAAGCATGTAGCATGGGTAATGCAGTAATCATAGGTGCCATCACTTTATATATGGATTATTTAAACCTCATGAGAAATAATGCTATTGTTACAACCAGACCCTGGACAAGGTCCTTACAGTTCCAGATGAGATATGCAAACTGCTGCCCCCACCTCTTTATTTAGCCTTCGAAATGGTCACGTAGCTAAGCCATAGCTTTCAATGAATTGAGGAAACAGCTATCATCCTCTAAGATCTTGGCACACTATCACCTTAAGTGAGATCTGATATTGACATGCAATGCCTCCCTGTACAGCATTGGGGTGGTATTAGCTCATAGGTGGCCCAATGGAGAAGAACACCCAACAGCATTTACAACCAGGAGTTTGGCTAATGCAGAGCGTAAATAAGCTCAAGCAGAGAAAGAAAGATTGGCTGTCATATTTGGAATCAGGAAGTTCTACCAATACCTTTATGGATGAAAATTTGCAACAATAATGGACCACAAACTCCTACTGGGTCTGCTTAAAGTGGACAAGATACTGCTGATAATAGCTTTGGGCCAAATCCAGTGGTGGGCTTGAATACTAAGTGTCTATACTTACAAGTTAGAACACCACCTGGGAAGCCAAGTAGTGAATGTGGATGCATTGAGCTGCCTCTCAATGGCAGATATACCACCAGTGGTACCACCAATGGAAGAGCCTGTAATGGTTTCAGTATAATTACGGACAATATTAGACTTTGGATGCAGAAAGATCTGGTGCTGTCAAAACTGAAACAGCTGGTGGTGATGGGAGAAGCCAAAGTGCCGTTACAAACAGAATTATAACCTTTTTGACGCAGAGAGGCCAGCACACATGGCATAGTGTTATAGGGATCAAAAGTGATTGTCCTGAGCTGCCAGGCACTACCTGAATTTCAGCAGGGTTATCAAGGGTTCTCCAAAATGAAGATGCTAGCAAGAAGTTATGTCTGCTGGCCAGATTGGATGAAGAAATAGCCAGGTTGATGAGGCAGTGCCCAGAATGTCAACTAGGATAAAAATTACTGCCAGCAGCTCTCTCCCATTTGTGGGAATGGCTGGGTAAACCTTGAACTTGGTTAAATGCTGACTTTGCAGGTGCTTTCATGGGCTCAATATTCTTATTTATTGTAGACACCCACTCAAAATGGTTGAATGTGTACAGAGTCCATTCGTCAAACACTGGGGTGATGATAGAAAAAATTGTGTGTATCATTTTCAAGTCACAGATTTCTGGAAGTGTTGCTCACAGATAACAGGCCATCGTTTACCAGCAGCGAATTTGGGTATTTCCTAAATTGATATGGGATTTGACATATAAAGATAACTCCATACCACCGATCATTCAATGTCCTGACAGAAACAGCAGTCTAAAATTTGAAGATTGGCTTGAAAAAAAACAGCTTACAGCCTCACCAAATGCCAAGCTAATTGCTAGAAGACTCTGCACCAGGTTAAATCTGATCTTCCTGGACCTGCATGGAGTGGGAGGTGGAGGGTGGTGAAAAGGCGTTGCCAGTGCTGGATCCAAAATTCCACCGAGCAAGGAAGACAGTTTGCTACAGGGGATGAAGTGTGATGTAAGAGCCAGGGAAATGGCCCAGCATGGGTAACAGGCATGGTCAATATGAGGTGAGGACCAGTGACATATAAAGTTCAGGTTGGAGTGATGGTCCTGAACAAGCATGTGGACCAAATGAAAGCTGCAAACTCGCAAATGGTACAGGAGCAAAATGTGTCCTGCTCCTCAGAACAGTCAGAAAAGCTGCTGGACTCCGTGAATTCTCCCTCTCCGTCAAGTATTATAGAGACCTTGGAATCTGAGATGGACATGGCAGATGTTGCTGTCTCAATGTCTTTTCTAGCAGAAGAACAGAATGAATTTCTACTGAAGTGTTCCTGGTATAAGAGGCAACCTCCAATGCATTGTTACACGCCACTCATATTGGAACCTTATCCAGTGTTAAAACTCCCCAAGAGGCTCTCCAAGAAAAGGACTGGCCTATGTTCTTGGACCCAGAGGGGGAGAGGTACAGTAATTATTATAATGAGGTCAGCCAGGGGACAGACCTCATAGAATAGGAGTTCCTAGTTGACAGACGTAAACAGGAGGGTCAGACATTCTGGGTGCTGACTCTGATGAAGCCGTGACAGAGTCAAAAACTTGCCATTTATCAATAAAGGGTGACTTGGTTACAGGTGCTGGTGTCTGTGGAGTTATTTCACAGCACATATACACAGATTATAAATAAGAGAAATCCAAAAGATATAACTTAAAAAAACTAGATACATGGATATTTTTCTGAATTGTTTGTGAACTGTTGACTTTTTGAAGCTTCTTATTTTTGGAGGTTGATCTGATTATATTTTAAGAAAAACTGGTTTACACTGTAACAGGGAATATGTTGGGGATGATTCTTCAACTGTAACTTTCACGGTATGCTCATGCTCAAACTGAGGTGGGTACTGATGAGGCCACTCAGTCCCGGTAGTCCATTGCAGTAGAGTTGAAATTGGTTTTAAAACAGTTCTTGTGCGTTTTTTGAAGGGAAAACCATAATATGTGCTGGCAGTTTTGGAGTAATCCACAGAAATGATTTGCTGTTGAGCAGGGGTTTGTCAGCTTATTGTTGTCTTTGTAGTCACCAAAGAGCACAGTCCAATCTGTTGAAGTTTCTTTGACACCTTTTAGATATTACGTCCGATCACTCCCACACGTTTTTTTACATATGCAGTTATCTTGTCTATGTAACAGACCTCTTTTTAAGAATAATACATTTGAAAGCAAATTAAAAGTGTCCACAGTGCTTTGGGGTTTTGACTTGTGATTTAGACATTGTGGAGGATGAAATTCTGAAGTGTGTTAGGAATGGTTTCCTCGAGCAGTATACTGAGGAGTTGACTATAGATCAGGCTATTTTATACATAGTATTATGTATCAAAATGGTGCTAATAAATAATCTTGTTGTCAGAGATTCTTTAGGGTTGAGTGACCATAATATGACAGAATTTTACATTATATTGAAAATGAAGTAGTTCAATTTGAAATGAAAGCAGAAATTGCTGGAAAAGCTCAGCAAGTCTGGAGAGACCAATCAGATTTAACATTCTGAGGAAGGGTCACTTGACCTGAAACATTAACTCTGATTTCTCTCCACAGATGCTGCTAAATCTGCAGAGCTTTTTCAGCAATTTCAGTTTTTGTTTCTGATTTACAGCATCGACAGTTCTTTAGTTTTTATTTTGTTCAATCTGAAGACAGGTTGTTACATTTGAATAAAATAAATTATGAAGAGAGCTATGGGGAGAAGTTGAATAGGCTAGGGCTGTTTTCCCTGGAGCATTCAAGGTTGAGGGGTGACCTTATAGAGGTTTATAAAATCAGATAGGATAAATAGACAAAGAGTCTTCCCTGGAGCGGGGGAGTCCAGAACTAGAGGACATAGTTTTAGGGTGAGAGGGGAAAGATATAAAAGAGACCTAAGGGGCAATTTTTTTCACGCAGGGGTTGGTATGTGTATGGAATGAGCTGCCAGAGGAAGTGGTGGAAGATAGTACAATTACAACATTAAAAGGCATCTGGATGGGTATATGAATAGGATATGGGCCAGGTGCTGGCTGGTGGGGACTGGATTGGATTGGGATATGTGGTCTGCATGGATGAGTTAGACCGAAGCATCTGTTTCTGTGCTGTACCTCTCTATGACTCTAAATGAGAGGCAAATTGATTGATTTAGTGTAGACAATATGTTCAATGATATGAGGATAAATAGGCAATAGATATTATTTAAAGAATTATTTTATAGTTTACAACAACTACACATTCCTTCAAACGACAAAAACTCAAAAAGGTTAACCATGGCCTAAAAAGTTAAGAAATTTAACTTGAAAGGAAAAGGCTTGTAAGTTGTCAGAAATTGTAATAAACCCGAGGATTGGGAGAATTTTAAAATACAGCCAAGGCGGGCCAAGAAACTGAGAAAGAATGGAAGAATAGACTATGAATATAAACTAGCAAAAATATGAAAAACATGTAAATAGGGCACATTTTGTTAATATAGATGTAAGTTGAGAAGCTAGATGATTACTTTGCATCTGTTTTCACTGAGAAAGGTACACAAAATCTCTCAGGATTAGAGATCCAAAGAGTCATTGAAGGAAATTAGTATGCAGAGTGTGCTGGAGAAATTAATGAAACTGAAGATTGATTAGTCCTTAGGACCTGATATTCTACTTGTGGTAGAGGCAGCTAAGGAGATAATGGATACATTGGTGTTCAACTTCAAAACTTCTATGGATTCTGTTAATAGTTTCTGCAGATTGAAAGGTATCAAATGTCATCCCACTATGTTAGAAAGGTGGGAGAGACAATTCGGAGAATTAAAGGCCTGTTAGCCTCATCTCATCATTAGGGAAAATATTAGAATCTGTTATAAAGAAAGTGATAAATAGACACATGAATAATAATCATCTGATTGGGCCTAGTCTGCATGCATGTGAATGGAATATTGTTGTTATAAACTTTTTGAATATGTTGCTTAGGGGTAAAGGGGTGTTCGTGTACATAGTACACTTAAATTGTCAGAAGCCCTCTATCAAGGTCCCCAACAAGAATTAGATTAGTAAAATTAAAGCACATGGGATAGAAGGCAATGTACAGGTATAGAATAAGGATTGGCAAGAGTTAGAGAATAGAGACTATGATTCCCTGTTGCTTTCGTAACTGGCTGGTGGGGAAAGCAATGATCATAATTTGGGCCCTAGCTGTTTACACTATATATCAAGGGTTTAGATGTGGAGATCAAATATCATCCTTTCAAATTCATGAAAGACACAAAGGGATGTGTTTTTTGTGTATTCTGAGGAAGATGCAAGACATTTTCAGGAGAGTCGGACAGATTTAGTGAGTGACCACGATCAGGGTAAGTTGAAAGAGGGGCGCATTCAAACCTTCTCAGAGATGGAAGTGTGGGAGTTTAGAAAAGCCTTCATGAATGTTGTGGTTCTGTTCGCCAAGCTGGAAGTTTTTGTTGCAAACGTTTCGTCCCCTGGCTAGGCGACATCATCAGTGCTTGGGAGCCTCCTGCGAAGCACTTCTTTGATGTTTCCTCCGGTGTTTATAGTGGTCTGTCCCTGCCGCTTCCGGTTGTCAGTTTCAGCTGTCCGCTGTAGTGGTTGGTATATTGGGTCCAGGTCGATGTGTTTGTTGATGGAGTTTGTGGATGAATGCCATGCCTCTAGGAATTCCCTGGCTGTTCTCTGTCTGGCTTGCCCTATGATAGTAGTGTTGTCCCAGTCGAATTCATGTTGCTTGTTGTCTGCGTGTGTGGCTACTAAGGATAGCTGGTCGTGTCGTTTCGTGGCTAGTTGATGTTCATGTATGCGGATTGTTAGCTGTCTTCCTGTTTGTCCTATATAGTGTTTAGTGCATTTCTGATGGACACCATCATACAAACTGGCCAAAGAACTACAACAGAAACTGAAACACCTGGTCAGCGGATCCAAACACTCTATACAATCAACACAGGAATTCTTGGACATCATCAGAAATATACACATAGACAAAGAAGAAACCATGATATCATTCGACGTGACGGCACTGTTCATTTCGATTGACAAAACCCTAGCCAGAGAAACAATAGCCAACCTACTGGACATACAGAACAGAAAACAGGACGCTGAACCTATCAACAAAGACGGCATACTTAAACTACTGGACTTGTGCCTCACAACACACTTCACATTCAACAACCAGATTTACAAACAAATCAACGGAACACCCATGGGATCACCAATCTCGGGAGTCATAGCAGAGGCAGTTATGTAAAGGTTAGAACAAACAGTCCTACCACAAATTCAACCCAAACTCTGGGTCAGATATGTCGATAACACGTTTGTAATCATTAAAAACACGGAAATAGAAAAAACACACCAGATCATCAACGCCACACTCACAGGAATCCGATTCACGAGAGAAGAAGAAAAGGATAGCCAACTCCCATTCCTAGACGTGATGGTACAGAGAACACCGAACGGAGAATTCACTACAAGAGTATACAGGAAAGCCACACACACAGACCAAGTCCTAAACTATGAAAGTAACCACCCCAACACACACAAACGAAGCTGCATCAGGACACTATTCAAAAGGGCCACAACACACTGCAGTACACCAGGACTGCAAAAAGAAGAAGAGGAACACCTATACAAGGTATTCGCCAAAATCGGATACCCGCGCAACTTCATCAGCAGATGCCTAAGAGAAAGACCACGGAACGAGGACATACCACAACCAAAAGGACTAGCCACACTACCATACATCAGGAGCATCTTGGAACTGACTGCCAGACTACTGCGACCCCTAGGACTCATAACGGCACACAAACCAACAGCCACGCTCAGACAACAACTCACCAGAACGAAGGACCCGATACCCAACATGAGCAAGACGAATGTAGTGTACAAAATATCATACAAGGACTGCACTAAACACTATATAGGACAAACAGGAAGACAGCTAACAATTCACATACATGAACATCAACTAGCCACGAAACGATACGACCAGCTATCCTTAGTAGCCACACACGCAGACAACAAGCAACATGAATTCGACTGGGACAACACTACTATCATAGGGCAAGCCAGACAGAGAACAGCCAGGGAATTCCTAGAGGCATGGCATTCATCCACAAACTCCATCAACAAACACATCGACCTGGACCCAATATACCAACCACTACAGCGGACAGCTGAAACTGACAACCGGAAGCGGCAGGGACAGACCACTATAAACACCGGAGGAAACATCAAAGAAGCGCTTCGCAGGAGGCTCCCAAGCACTGATGATGTCGCCTAGCCAGGGGACGAAACGTTTGCAATAAAAACTTCCAGCTCGGCGAACAGAACCACAACAACGAGCACCCGAGCTACAAATCTTCGCACAAACCTTTATGAATATAAATATATGACAAAAGTGTAATTAGACACTATCCAGATAGAGGAGGTTGGAGCTATTAGAGAAAATGCTTCAGGTGTAACTTTGGTGTCAGACTTGACACTGGCCAAATATCCATGCCATCTCTAAGATCGCCTAATTCCTCCTCTGTAAAATTGCTCATCTTCCCTCTTGACTCTTCCATTCCTAAAACTCCTTTCAAAGCATTCCCTATGTTGCTTATTACACAATAGTGGCTGAAATATGTAATTGACTGTAATGGACTTCAGGTCACCTCGTGACTGTGAACATAAAAAAAGTATTTATGTTACCTCTAGACTTGAATATTTCCATTATTTCCTGTCACCCACATTCTACTGTCTGTAAACTTCATGTAATTCAAACCATCTTCTATCTGGTTCATCACATTAAATCCCATTCACTAATCATTCTTGCATGCTTGAACTACATTAGTTCAGCATTGTGAATATACCAACATACAAAGGACTGCAGCAATTCAAGAAAGCAGCTTACAACCTCCTTCTCCAAATCTGTTAGGAATGGATGATAAATACTCAGCCAGCCAGTGACACCTACATGAATGAATGAATAAAAACATTGAAGAAGAGAAAAAGAAGAGGCATCTCTGCCTTTGAACTCCATCCCTCCAAATGCAACAAGGATAGAACCATGCCCAACCCCCCCCCCAACCTGGTCCTCACCTTCCATCCTATCAATCTCTGGATAGAGTGCATCATCCTCCAGTCATCATTTCCGCCACCTACAGTCAGACCCCAGAACCAAAGATATATTTCCCTCCTCACCCCATCTGCATTCCAGAGACCATTACCTCTGTGACTCCCTCGTTAGGTCCATGCTCTTCACCAAAGCACCCTCAACTCCCAGCACCTACCCTTGCTGCCCCAAGAGGTGCAAAACCTGTGCCCATACCTCCTCCCAAGACCCCAAAGGATCCTTCCACATCTGGCAGAGATTTTTCTCCACATTCAAACACTTCATCTATTGTATCTCTTGCTCTTGATGTGGTCTCCTCTACATTGGGGAGACAGGAACTCACGGAACTTCTCTGGGACACGCACCAAACAACCCCACCATCCTGTGGCTGACCACTTCAACTCTCCCTCACACTCCGCCAAAGACATGCAAATCCTTGGCATCCTCCCCCACCAAATCCTCCAGCCACCCGACGCCTGGAGGAAGAACGCCTCATCTTCCGCCTTGGGACCCTCCAACCACACGGCATCAAGGATAACTTCACCAGTTTTATCATCTCCTCTCCCCTCACCTCATCCCAGATCCAACCTCCAACTTGGCAGCACCCTCTTGAACTGTCCTGCCTTCTATCTTCCTTCCCACCTATCCACTCCACACTCTGCTCTGACCTTCATCATCCCCACCCTTGCTGCATCTACCTATCGCTTTCCCAGCTAACTTCCCCCACCTCCATTCTCCTATTTAACTCAGCCCCTTACCCCCCAAACTCCCTCCCCCAACCCATTCTTGATGAAGGGCTTATGTCCAAAACATCGACTCTCCTGCTCCTCGGATGCTGCCTGACCAGCTGTGGTTTTCCAGTGCCACACTTTTCGACTCTGATCTCTAGCATCTGTAGTCCTCACTTTTCTTCGAACTACATTAGTTCCCAAGCAAAGACTAAGCAATGCTTCAACCTTAAAATTCTCATACCTGTTTTCAAATCTTTTCATATCCTCACCTGACCTCCATTTTTCTCCAGTCCCACAACTCTCTGAACATTTCTGCACAGATCTAATTCTCTAGGATCTCCAATTTTAATTACACCACTACTGGTGCCTGTTTCTTCAGAGATTGTTCGTGAAACATCTTTGTTTCTTACTTCTGATTTCTCCTCAAGATGCTTCTGAAAACCTTCTTTGACAAAGCTTTTTGTCTTTTATCCTAATATCAACTGGGATGGTTTGCTGTCAAATCTTGCTTTATAATGTTAGTATGAAATGCTATGACATTTTAAAAGCTCTGTACAAATACAACTTTTGTTACTGGAGTAAAATAAAGAGGTTGACAAAGCTCTCAAGGTACAGGTGATGCAAAAGGAACTCCAAATGCGGAGTATGAAATAGAAGGAGTTTTCCAGATGTCCTCTTCCTAATCCACTGCATATTATTGAGATCAGCTGATTAGAATAAGGGATTAGTGTAGCCTTTTGCAGTGATGGAGTTTTGGGTCTTTCAATGTCTAGAGCTGTTTCAAGATCCAGGCGTGTGTTTGTTGTGAAAAGAAAATCAAAATCTTCTTCACCACTGTCCTCCTCAATATTTCTGCCATTCATTTGCTCATTTTAGGGCAAAACATAGTGAGCTAAAAACTAAACCTTTTAGCAGATTTAATGACATCAATTGCTCTCCTAAATATATCTTACAGGCCTTCATTATGTAATGTACCACTTCATAATCCCTTTAGGGGTGGCACCGTGGCTCAGTGGTTAGCACTGTTGCCTCACAGCGCCAGGGTCCCAGATTCAATCCCTGCCTCGGGTGACTGTCTGTTTGGAGTTTGCACGTTCTCCCTGTGTCTGCATGGGTTTCCTCCGGATGCTCTGATTTCCTCCCACAATCCAAAGATGTGCAGGTTAGGTGAATTGGCTATGCTAAATTGTCCATAGTGTTAGATGCATTCGTCAGGGGTAAATGTCAGGGAATGGATCTGCGTGGATTACTCTTCAGAGGGTTAGTGTGGACCTGTTGGGCCGAAGGGCCTGTTTCCACACCGTAGGGAATCTAATCTAATATCTAAAGAAATGAGAGTGTAACATAAGGATAACCACACAAATACCGATACACTGCAAGAATCATACATTTTTAAAACAAAACATTAACCTGTTCAGACATGTCCGTACACCACAAGAGCCCTTATATCTTTGGAACATTACTGAAACTTGAGCATCTTGAATTGTTTAAATATGCAATTCTAGAATTCTAAGTCAGTTATTGTATGACCTCCAGAATGAAAGCAGGATTTGAGTTTGCAACCACCTCAGGCAGGCTTCAAGTTGCTGGCTGGATAGAAACCAAAATGTTGCCTGCAAGGATGAAAACAACTGGACCCAGTTCCCTGAGGAAACTCTTAATGGATGCTGACATCTGGAAACCATAACTCATGTCAACACATTTTTAATACCTCTGGATTTATCAATACTTGTAAGTTATAACCCAACTCCTCTCCTGTCTTTTTTTTATTTCCTGAGAGCTTGCTTGCTTATGTGTGCAGTTGCCAAGTGGATTTCCCAACTTTTGACTGCTTCCTAATAAATCCTATCTTTGATTTCACACAGTCAGAAAAAGGCCCATCTGCCCATCACATCTGCATCAGTCAAAAACAACCAAATAAGCTCATCTCATTTCCAGCCCATGGTCCTTTAACCTTGTATGTCTTGACATTGCAAATGCACATCTGAATACTTCTTTTAGATGTTATGAGTGTTTCTACCTTTACCACCCTTATAGGCAGTGAGTTCCAGATTCCCACCATCCTCTGGGAAAAGATTGTGCTCACATCTCCTCGAAACCTTCTGCCCCTTATGCCCCCAATTAATTCCTCCATCAAGAGTTCTACCCTATCATTGCCGCTCAATTTTATACAACTCAATCATGTTCCCTCTCAATTTCCTCTGCTCCAAGGAACCCATCCTCAGTCTGTCCTATCTCTCATCTTAAAACGATGAGTAGGTTAATTTTAAAATATATAAAAGCTTTCCTTGGGATTTCAGCTTTCTTCATTTTTTTGGCAGCAGGATTCTGGGTAACCCAAGTTGGAGAACAGGAAAAATTTCTAGCTGTGACAGCTGCTCCTTTTTTGAGGTATTTTAGGTGCTGGAGGTGATTTCCTCAAATTCCAGGAACAGCAATTACTGTTTTATATGCTGTTGCATTGTTTTGGAACTTTGGAGAGAAAAAAATTCAAAACAACAGCACTTTTAAAATTGAGAGGAACAGACAAAGGAAGCACATGGTGAGGTCAGTGTAAGAGAGAGAAAGAAACCCACACTACTTACTGACAGAGCAGTGAACCTGCACAATTACTGCCTTTGCTGTTTTTGAATTCATGTATCGCTGGACATTGGAGTGCGTCTGGGAAAATTAACAAACAGTGAAATTCACAACTGATCTTGGAGGAACCTGTTTGGGAGAGGTCACAGCACAGAATCAGATAAGTGGATATTTTAAGCATGTCCTTACAGTAAGTCTGCAGTAGTGAGTAGAGTGGGTTCTTTCTTGATTATATGGTTTATTGAGATATATCTCTTGATTAAACTTAAAATATAAGTCATAAGTATTAATTTAACCTGGAGCAGTGTTTTGTAGAGGAATAAGACAGTGCTATTTTCTGGGTCTGTAGATTGAAAGAAACAAAAATGGTCTTTAGTATAGTGATATGCTCTTCTTGTCGGATGTGGGAGTTTAGGGAGAGTTTACGTGTTACTGAGGATTACATCTGCAATAAATGCCATTGTTTGCAAATCCTATCAGATCAAGTAGATCGTTTAGAGAGACAGAGGCAATGAAGAATTTATAAGAGAAAGAGGATGTAATGAATGGCAGCTATAGGAAGGGGGAAAAGTCGCAGATAGTCACATAGATGGGTTAACTCCAGTAAAGGTAAGAGAAGTAGGCAGTTAGTGCTGGAGTCTTCTGTGGCTATCCCCACTTCAAACAAGTATGCTGCTTTGGAAAATGTAGGGAGGTGATGGATTCTCAGGGGAAAGTAGCACGATCAGCCAAGTTTCTGGTATTGAGACCGAATCTAATGCAATGAGGAGTACGTCGGGTTCCAAGAGATTGATTCTGATAGGGAACTCTCTAGTCCGAGGAACAGACAGATATTTCTGTTGCCAGCAGCAAAAAATAAGAATGTTGTCTTGCTTCCCTGATGCCAGGATCAAGGATGTCTCCGAGAGGGTACGGAAAATTCTCAAGTGGGAGAGGGGCCAGCAGAAGTTATTGTACACATTGGAACCAACGACATAGGAAGGGAAAAGGTTGAGATTCTGAAGGGAGATTACAGTGAGTTAGGCAGCAATTTAAAAAGGAGGTCCTCGAGAGTATTAACATCTGGATTATTCCTGGTGCTATGAGCTAGTGAGGGCAGGAATAGGAGGATAGAGCAGATGAAGGCATGGCTGAGGAGCTGGTGTATGGGAGAAGGATTCACATTTTTGGATCAATGGAGGCTCTTTTGAAGCAGAAGTGACATGTACAAGAAGGATGGATTGCACCTGAATTGGAAGGGGATTAATAAACTGGCAGGGAGATTTGCTAGAGCTGATGGGAATGATTTAAACTAGTAAGGTGGTGGTGGTGGTGGTGGTGATGGTGAATGGCACCTAGAGAGATAGTGAGGAAAAAGAACAATCTGAGACTGGTACAGTTCAGAACAAAAGTGAGTCAAACAGTCAGGGACAAAGCAGAGAACAAGGTAGGACTGATAAATTAAACTGCATTTATTTCAATGCAAGAGGCCTAATGGGCAAGGCAGATGAATTCAGAGCATGGTTAGGAACATGGGACTGGGATATCATAGCAATTACAGAAACATGGCTCAGGGATGGACAGGACTGGCAGCTGAATGTTCCAGGATACAAATGCTACAGGAAGGATAGAAAGGGAAGCAAGAGAGGAGGGGGAGTGGCATTTTTGATAAGGGATATCATTACAGCTGTGTGGAGGGAGGATATTCCCAGAAATACATCCAGGAAGGTTATTTGGGTGGAACTGAGAAATAAGAAAGGGATGATCACCTTATTAGGATTGTATTATAGACCCCCTAATAGTTAGAGGGAAATTGAAAAACAAATTTGTAAGGAGGTCTCAGCTATCTGTAAGAATAATAGGGTGGTTATGGTAGGGGATTTTAACTTTCCAAACATAGACTGGGACTGCCATAGTGTTAAGGGTTTAGATGGAGAGGAATTTGTTAGGTGTGTACAAGAAAACTTTCTTATTCAATATGTGGATATACCTACTAGAGAAGGTGCAAAACTTGACCTACACTTGGGAAATAAGGCAGGGCAGATGACTGAGGTATCAGTGGGGGAGTACTTTGGGGCCAGCGACCATAATTCTATTAGTGATGGAAAAGGATAGACCAGATCTAAAAGTTGAAGTTCTAAGTTTGAGAAAGTCCAATTTTGACGGAATGAGGCAAGAACTTTCAAAAGCTGATTGGAGTAGATGTTCACAGGTAAAGGGATGGCTGGAAAATGGGAAACCTTCAGAAATGAGATAATGAGAGTCCAGAGAAAGTGTATTCCTATTAGGGTGAAAGGAAAGGCTGGTAGGTATAGGGAATGCTGGATGACTAAAGAAATTGAGGGTTTGGTTAAGAAACAGAAGGAAGCATATGACAGGTATAGACAGGATTGATTGAATGAATCCTTAGAAAAGTATAAAGGCAGTAGGAGTATACTTAAGAGGGAAATCAGGAGGGCAAAAAGGGACATGAGATAGCTTTAGCAAATAGAGTTAAGGAGAATCGAAAGGGTTTTACAAATACATTAAGGACAAACAGGTAACTAGGGAGGGAATAGGGCCCCTCAAACATCAGCGTTTGTTTGGAGTTGCAGGAGATGGGGTGGATACTAAATGAGCATTTTGCATCAGAATTTACTGTGGAGAAGGACATGGAAGATTTAGAATATAGGGAAATAGATGGTGACATCTTGAAAAATGTCCAGATTAGAAAGGAGGAAGTGTTGGATGTCTTGAAATACATAAAAGTGGATAAATCCCTAGGACCTGATCAAGTGTACCCTAAACTCTGTGGGATGCTAGTGAAGTGTTTGCTGGGCCTCTTGCTGAGATATTTGTATCATCGATAGTCACAGGTGAGGTGCCAGAAGACTGGAGGTTGGCTAACATGGTGCCACTGTTTAAGAAGGCGGTAAGGGGACTCAGCAAGATGGCGGCGATTCTGTAGAACTGCTGTGGACAGCTCTGCCTAACAGCCAAGGCATACTGGTGTATTTTGCCATCCCTGGCCAACTTATGTGGTGGAAATATTAGTTTGAAACCTGACAGAACACATATTTGTTAATATTTCTAAGTGGGAAGGACGCCAAAGGGAAAAGGAGCAAGCAAACAGCAGCAGGGAGGACACTCCCCTGCAGCACCCACCACACCAGAGACTGCTGAAGCAGCAGCCTCTCCTGAACCCCCCGGGGACCTGACTGACTCACAGGAATGGGCTACGGTGATGGAGAGACTTACCTTGAAAGTTGCGGCTGCGATTGAGGAAATCCGTGGGGAGATTCGTGCCCAGGTCCAACCTATCGCATCATGCTGCAGAAGCATGAGCAGGAGATCCAGGGCCTCGGGAGAGCCTGGAGGAGGTGGAGGGTCGAACTAAGGCCTCGGAAGCTGCAATAGAGTCCTCATCCAGTCGGATCCAGGTGCTGGAGCGAGAGGTGTGGGCCTTGAGAAACCATATTGACGACCTAGAAAATCGAGGTCGGAGGATAAATCTCCGAATTGTCGGGCTCCCTGAAGGTGAGCAGCCAGTCAGCTTCTTTGAAAACTGGCAGCCGAACCTTTTGGGCCTTCACATCAAGTCCAGCAGGCTTCAGATTGAAAGGGCTTATCGGGTTACAGTGCACAGGTCAGGCCCAGTGCAGTGTCCCCGCCCGGTCCTAGTGCACTTCCATTCACATAAGGACAAGCAAAAAGTCATAGAAGCTTCCAGATCCCTGGGAAAAGACCCGCAGGCGCTGCTGTACAAGAGGTCAAAAATCATGTTTTTCCAGGATTTTTTAGCAGCTGTAATCTGAAAGAGGAAGTCCTTCAATGAAGTTAAAAAGAGGCTGAGGAACCTGGGCATCCAGTACTCCATGAGATACCCCGGAGTACTTCGTTTCAGTCACAAGGACTCAGTTTATACATTTGACTCGACGGATAAGGCTAAAAACTTTGTGGACACTTTAAAATAGACAGATTGGCCTGAAGAATATGATTAATGTTTGTTCTCTTTTCTATTTCTCCTCATGTTTTCCCTTCCCTTTTTTATTCCTTTCTCCCTAATAATTTCCTTTTTGGAAAGGGGGGAAAAGACTTTGGAATAAGTTGTTCCTATTTTTTTTAACAGCTGGATTTTCTGATGGGAAATTTTGTGGATGTTCTTTGTTGTCTCTCTCCCTTTTTTGTGTCTGTTCTGCTTCTCTTTTAGTCACAAGTAGGGGTGACATGAAGCCAGGGATGAGTGGAGTGCTCATCCTGACTTTGTCTTTTGATTTAAGGATCATCTCCTTGTTTTTTTCTGGCCTAAGGCTGGAGCACAAACCAGGTTTGAAGGAGCTGTGAAAGAGGGAATGGGTAGGGTGAGTGCCCCCTATGGGCAGGGGGAAGAGTCTTCCATTCAAGGTTCTATAGTTGGTTTTCTTTGTAGTTTTTTGGTAGAAAAAGTTGTTTATAGCTTTGATAGAGTAGTTTTTGTATATATAGTTTTTTGATTCTATGAATCTTTATTGACTTATGCTCGGTGCTTTGTAAGCAGGGTTCTCCCTCCGAGGGGTTCAAGGGTGTCTGAAAGGGGATATGGCTAAGTGTCATATTAAATGGTGCACCTGGAACATTAAGGGAAGTCATTCGCCTATTAAAAGGAAAAAAAGTGCTTTCTAGCCTTAAGAGGGAAAGGGTTGATATCACTTTGTTGCAGGAAACCCATCTTGATGATGGGGAACACCTGAAATTACAGCAGGGGGGTTATGATTGGGTATTCTTTTCATTCTTTACTATTAAACGTAGTGGAGTGGTGGTACTTATTCAGAAAAATCTTCGAATCACATTATTAGAGCAGGTGAAAGATGAGCAGGGACGGGTTGTAATACTTAAAGCCCTGATACATGAGGAGGAATAGGACATTTTAAACATCTACTGTCCTCCGGCCCATCCCCTCAAATTTTTGATTAGTGCTTTCTCTAAGTTGAGTGCTTTTGGAACACGGCACATTATTATGGTGGGGGGGGGGGGGGGATTTTAATTGTCTTTTGGATGCCTTGTGGGCCCCCAATTATTTCTTTGCAGGCCAAGCAGGTGGTTGACTTATGCGAGGAGTTGGGGGCTGGTGGATATTTGGAGATGTCTTCACCCTACTGACAGGGATTTCACCTTTTTTTCAAACCCACATAAATGTCACACGAGGATTGACCTCTTTCTGGCTCCCTTGGCCCTTCTGGATTTGATTATGAGTTGTAAAATTGGGAATATAGCTATCTCTGATCACACGGCAGTATATTTGGAGGTTAAGGCCAAGAGTGAAGGGCTAGGTTTGTGGCACTGGCGTTTGAACCCTTTTCTCCTTAAGGATTCCAAATTTGTGGAATACTTTTTGAAGGAGTTTCAGGAATTCTTGACTATCAACTCAGGCATGGCTAGTAGTCCATTCATGCTATGGGAGACTTCTAAGGCCTTTGTTAGGGGATTAGCTATTTCCTATTCGGTTGGCGGAAATGACAGGAGGAACAGCAGCGTCTACTTGAGATGCGGTTGAAAGCTGCGGAGGCAGCACATTTTGCGTGGCCTCCATTGACTAAGCTACAGCGGATCACAGCCCTTTGGGCTGCCTTGAATTCAATACTGACACAAAACGCAAAGAAAGAACTTGCTTTTGCTAGATAGAGGCTGTTTGAATACGAAGATAGGCCAAGGAAGTATTTAGCTTACCTGACTAGGAAAAAGCATGCTCCCCAATCCATTACTGCAATCAGAGACAGCGCTGGGTCCTTACATACGATACTAAAAAGATTAATGAGGCTTTTCGGAGCTTTTACTCTGAATTGTATCGAAGATTGCAAAGACAGGAGTGCTAAAATGGGGACCTTTTTTAAGAACCTGGACCTCCCAGGGCTAACCTTGGAACAGGCCTCTCTCCTTAATGCCCCCTTGACAGTTCAGGAAATACAGGAGGCAGGTAGGCAACTTCAGAGTGGGAAAGCGCCTGGCCCTGATGGTCTCCCAGGTGAGTTTTATCAGGAGTTTATAGGGATTCTGTCAGGGCTAATGTTGGAGATGTACAATCACTCCTATATGCATGAATGCCTACCACCATCTTCGAGAGAAGCTAATATTTCCTTAATTCTTAAGAAGGGGAAGGTTCCTGAGGATTGTGCCTCATACAGGCCCATCTCTCTATTAAATTCAGACTTAAGATTCTGTCCAAGATCCTGGCGCTGAGATTAGAAAGGGTGTTGCCCCATATTATTAAAGAGGACCAGGCAGGCTTTATAAGGGACTGTAGGTCCTCTAATAATATTAGAAGGTTGCTGAATGTGGTCCAAGTTTGTCAGCAACGATCGATTCAGGGGTTGGTGGTTTCCTTAAATGCAGAGAAAGCATTTGACAGGGTGGAATGGCCATATCTTTTTTATGCCTTAGAACAGTTCAGGTGGGGTGGAGTCTTTGCTAGGTGGGTGGAGGTTTTATATCACCACCCTATGGCCGCAGTCATCACCAACGGGGTGAAGTCTGGGAATATTAGGATTGGTAGGGGTAGTCGGCAAGGCTGCCCCTCACCATTGTTGTTTACATTGGTGATAGAGCTGCTGGCAGAGGCCATTTGTCAGAACATCCACATAACCGCTCCAGAAGTGGGATCGAGGGCACACAAGATTACACTGTATGTGGATGATGTCCTTCTGTTTTATCGAACCCGATCACTTCCGTACCCCATTTGATACAATGTATCAATTCATTTCGGGCTATTTCAGGATATAAGATTAACTTTGCAAAATCAGAGATTATGCCTTTGGGAAACCTTAAGGATGTGCCAGAAGTTGAAGGTGGCTCTAAGTTTCCTTTTAAGTGGTCACGGGCAGGGTTCCGATACCTAGGCATTTTTATTACCCCAAGTTTGATCTGTTGTTTCAGACTAACTTTGCTCACTTGCTTGACAATATTAGGCGAGATCTCCAGAGATGGGAGGCTCTTCTAATTTCATGGCTGGGCCGAATATCTCTCATTAAGATGAATGTTCTTCCCTGTTTGCTTTATCTCATGTGTATGCTCCCTATAATGTTTCCCAGGTCAACGCTGCGGAAGCTTATGGGGTGGTTTGGTTCCTCATCAAACTTACTAAATTGCAGTTCCCTCAAGGAGGGGGAGGAGTTGATTTCCCAGACATCAGGAGGTATCAATTGAGTTCCCTGCTGTCCTTTGTCTGTGATTGGGTAGGTAATGATCCAAACTCAATATGGCTGGATATTGAGGCTGCCAAGAAAAGTGCCCTCTTATTAGCCTGCTGTTCATGGATAAGATTAGGACAGTTATGGACCACAGCCGGAACCCCATTATCATTAGTACAGTCAAGGCATGGAGGGTGATGCGTCAGAATGAGGGTTGTTTATCCAATACTTCGTCACTTACACCTATAGTTGGTATGCTAGGGTTCTGACCAGGGATGATGGACTAAGGGTTCAAACTATAGGCAGCGAGAGCAGTTTCTAATCTGGGGGACTTGTTTGAGGGGGAGGTTATGATGTCTTTTGCGCAACTGAGCTGCAAATACGGGTTGCCCAGCAGAGACCTTTTCTGTTTTTTTCAGGTTAGGGATTTCATCCAGAATAAGATTACGCTTCTCACTAAGCCCTATAAGCCTAACACAGAGAGGTTGTTGCTACGTTCAACGAGCACCCTTTCGGCTAGTGCCCTCTATTGCCTGCTGGGTGGCAGGGCCTGACAGGATATTAACCAGTTATGTGAGGTCTGGGAGCAAGAGCTGGGAGTGGAGATCTCTTCTGAAACACTGGAGAACATATGGGAGAATACTTGAAAGATCTCAATCTGTAACAGGACATGCGCTACGCAGTTAAGTGCTGCATAGGGCTCATCTGGCACTAGACCGTCTGGTGAAGTTTAAAAAAGGGGCATCTTCAGTGTGCCCCAAATGTAAAATAAGTGTAGCTACTCTTACATTGCTTCTGGACATGCCGCAGGCTTCGTGTTTATTGGAGCGCAGTGGCGGGAGAGATAGGGAGGGTATTGAGGACTGAAGTCAAAGTAGACCCAAATTTACCACCTTTAGACGGGCATGGGAAGAAACTATTTAATATTCTTGCATACTGTGCAGGAAAGAATATTCTGATGAACTGGGTGTCTGAGAACCCGCTGGGCTTGCTGGGATGGCAAAAACTAATTATGGAGCACATTCCTTTGGATTTTTTCACAAACATGGTGCACCACACAACAAACAATTTTTATAAGACATGGCAGCCCTACTTGTGTTATTTGGATATAGATTTATCAGTTATCTTAACTAGGGCGTTTGTTTAATCAGGATGATTACATTTTTCAAGCCCTGGGCCCTGGAGAGGGTGTCCCGGGTTAATACGGGTATGTATACAATGCTCCCGTTCCTTTGTTTGGGAGCCTTCCGCCAAGCTTAGCTATTCTGTATTTTATGTTTTTATTTTTGCTATTCTTTCTTTTTTTGGTGTTGCTTTGCACAGTGTTAGGGTTTGCTTTGTATTATAGAGTAGGTTAGAAGTTAGTAGATAGTAGTTGTATTGTAATTTGTGTTTTTTTTTCTTTTTACTATACTGATATTTGTGATTGATTGTTTTCTTCAATAATTTTATATGTTTGTAACGTTAAAAAAAAATTGCTAATAAATATATTTACAAACGAAAAAGGTGGTAAGGACAAGCCAGGGAACTATAGATCAGTGAGCCTGACATCAGTGGTGGGCAAGTTGTTGGAGGGAATCCTGAGGGACAGGATGTTCATGTATTTGGAAAGCAAGGACTGATTATGGATAGTCAACATGGATTTGTGCATGGGAAATCATGTCTCACGAACTTGATTGCGTTTTTTGAAGAAGTAACAAAGAGGATTGACGAGGACAGAGCAGTAGGTGTGATCTATACGGACTTCAGTAAGGTGTTTGACAAGGCTCCCCATGGGAGACTGGTTAACAAGGTTAGATCTCATGGAATACAGGGAGAACTAGCCATTTGGATAGAGAACTGGCTCAAAGGTAGAAGACAAGGGTGGTGGGGGAGGGTTGTTTTTCAGACTGGAGGCCTGTGACCAGTGGAATGCAACAAGAATCCGTGCTGGGTCCGCTACTTTTCATCATTTATATAAATGATTTGGATGTGAGCATAAGAGGTGTAATTAGTAAGTTTGCAGATGACGCCAAAATTGGAGGTGTAGTGAACAGTGAAGAAGGTTACTTCAGATTACAACAGGATCTTGATCAGATGAGCCAATGGGCTGAGAAGTGGCAGATGGAGTTTAATTTAGATAAATGTGAGATGCTGCATTTTGGGAAAGCAAATCTTAGCAAGATTTATACATTTAACAGTAAGGTCCTTGCAAGTGTTGCTGAACAAAGAGACCTTCAAGTGCAGGTTCATAGCTCCTTGAAAGTAGAGTCATGCGATTCTGGTCTCTTTTCTATCGGAAAGATAGAGTCAGAGAGATGTACAGCTCTTTCTCTTATATCTTTTCCCTCTCACCCTAAACCAATGCCTTCTAGTTCTGGACTCCCCCACCACAGGGAAAGGACTTTGTCTATTTATCCTATCCATGCCCCCCATTATTTTGTAAACCTCTATAAGGACGCCCCTCAGCCTCTGACGCTCCAGGGATAACAGCCCCAGCCTGTTCAGCCTCTCCCTATAGCTCAAATCCTCCAACTCTGCCAACATCCTTGTAAATATTTTCTGAACCCTTTCACGTTTCACAATATCTTTCTGATAGGAAGGAGACCAGAATTGCATGCAATATTCCAACAGTGGCCTAACCAATGTCCTGTACAGCCACAACATAACCTCCCAATTACTGTAGTCAATACTCTGACCAATAAAAGAATGCATACCAAACGCCTTCTTCACTATCCTATACTCCACTCTCAAGGAGCTATGAACCTGCACTCCAAGGTCTCTTTGTTCAGCAACACTCTCTAGGACCTTACCATTAAACACATAAGTCCTACTAAGATTTGCTTTCCCAAAATGCAGCACCTCACATTTATCTGAATTAAACTCCATCTGCCACTTCTTAGCCCATTGGCCCATCTGGTCAAGATCCCATTGTAATCTAAAGTAACCTTCTTCGCTCTCCACTACACCTCCAATTTTGGTGTCATCTGCAAACTTACTAACTGTACGTCTTATGCTCGCATCCAAATCATTTATGTAAATGACAAAAAGTAGAGCACCCAGTACCAATCCTTGTGGCATTCCACTGGTCACAGGCCTCCAGTCTGAAAAACAACCCTCCACCACCACCCTCTGTCTTCTACCTTTGAGCCAGTTCTGTATCCAAATGGCTAGTTGTCCCTGTTATTCCATGAGATCTAACCTTGCTAACCAATCTTCTATGGGGAACTTTGTTGAACTCCTTACTGAAATCCATATAGATGTAATGTGAAACTTGAAAGAGTTCAGAAAAGATTAACAAGGATGTTGCCAGGGTTGGAAGATTTGAGCTATAGGGAGAGGCTGAACAGGCTGGGGCTGTTTTTCCTGAAGCGTCGGAGGCTGAGGGGTGACCGTGTAGAGGTTTATAAAATCATGAAGTGCATGGATAGGATAAAGAGACAAAGTCTTTTCCCTGGGGTCGGGGAGTCCAGAACTAGAGGGCATGGGTTTACAGCGAGAGTTGAAAGATATAAAAGAGACCTAAGGGGCAACTTTTACACACAGAGGGTGGTACGCAAATGGAATGAGTTGCCAGAGGAAGTGGTGGAGGCTAGTACAATTGCAACATTTAAAAGGAATCTGGATGGGTATATGAATAGGAAGGATTTTGAGGGATATGAGCCAGGTGTTGGCAGGAGGGACTAGATTGAGTTGGGATACCTGGTTGGATGAGTTGGAGCCAAGGGTCTGTTTCCGTGCTGTACATCTCTATGACTCTGTGACAGTTGGAGTAGGAGGAGTGACAGCAAGGACAAGAGGCCTGATGGGAAGGTAAATCCTGAAAGATTTAAAAGATATAAAAGCTTACCTCATGTACCGGTGAAGCGCACAGAGCAGTAGTGGACACAAACTGCTGGGTAAGTGAGGCTATATTCAAAGTTTGTGCGAAGATTTGTAGCTCGGGTGCTCGTTGTTGTGGTTCTGTTCGCCGAGCTGGAAGTTTTTGTTGCAAACGTTTCGTCCCCTGGCTAGGCGACATCATCAGTGCTTGGGAGCCTCCTGCGAAGCGCTTCTTTGATGTTTCCTCCGGTGTTTATAGTGGTCTGTCCCTGCCGCTTCCGGTTGTCAGTTTCAGCTGTCCGCTGTAGTGGTTGGTATATTGGGTCCAGGTCGATGTGTTTGTTGATGGAGTTTGTGGATGAATGCCATGCCTCTAGGAATTCCCTGGCTGTTCTCTGTCTGGCTTGCCCTATGATAGTAGTGTTGTCCCAGTCGAATTCATGTTGCTTGTTGTCTGCGTGTGTGGCTACTAAGGATAGCTGGTCGTGTCGTTTCGTGGCTAGTTGATGTTCATGTATGCGGATTGTTAGCTGTCTTCCTGTTTGTCCTATATAGTGTTTAGTGCAGTCCTTGCATGGTATTTTGTACACTACATTCGTCTTGCTCATGTTGGGTATCGGGTCCTTCGTTCTGGTAAGTTGTTGTCTGAGCGCGGCCGTTGGTTTGTGTGCCGTTATGAGTCCTAGGGATTGCAGTAGTCTGGCTGTCAGTTCCGAGATGCTCCTCATGTATGGTAGTGTGGTTAGTCCTTTTGGTTGTGGTATGTCCTCGTTCCGTGGTCTTTCTCTTAGGCATCTGTTGAAGAAGTTGCGCGAGTATCTGTTTTTGGCGAATCCTTGTATAGGTGTTCCTCTTCTTCTTTTTGCAGTTCTGGTGTACTGCAGTGTGTTGTGGCCCTTTTGAATAGTGTCCTGATGCAGCTTCGTTTGTGTGTGTTGGGATGGTTACTGCGACCCCTAGGACTCATAACGGCACACAAACCAACAGCCACGCTCAGACAACAACTTACCAGAACGAAGGACCCGATACCCAACATGAGCAAGACGAATGTAGTGTACAAAATACCATGCAAGGACTGCACTAAACACTATATAGGACAAACAGGAAGACAGCTAACAATCAGCATACGTGAACATCAACTAGCCACGAAACGACACGACCAGCTATCCTTAGTAGCCACACACGTAGACAACAAGCAACATGAATTCGACTGGGACAACACTACTATCATAGGGCAAGCCAGACAGAGAACAGCCAGGGAATTCCTAGAAGCATGGCATTCATCCACAAACTCCATCAACAAACACATCGACCTGGACCCAATATACCAACCACTACAGCGGACAGCTGAAACTGACAACTGGAAGCGGCAGGGACATACCACTATAAACACTGGAGGAAACATCAAAGAAGCGCTTCGCAGGAGGCTCCCAAGCACTGATGATGTCGCCTAGCCAGGGGACGAAACGTTTGCAACAAAAACTTCCAGCTCGGCGAACAGAACCACAACAATGAGGCTATATATTTGGGTGGTTGCTTTACCTGAAACACTACTCGGATAGTGTCTCCCATCTGTCCTCCTCCCCCAAACAAAACAAAACAGGTTCTGTGCACCAGATTGGTAAGGTGAGTAGTTTTTATTTAGTTTTTCAGTAGCCTTGTTGGGAATTTACAGTAGTGCAAATGGAGGTTAGGGCAGTTGAATGTTCCTCCTGAAGAATGTGGGAGGTAAGGGTCACCACTACTGTCCCTGCTGACTGCATCTGCAAGAAGTGAACCTAACTCCAGTTCCTTGAAAACCACATCAGGGAACTGGAGCTGGATGAACTTAGGATTATTTGGGAGGTGGAGGGGTTTATTGAGAAGAGTTACAGAGAGGTAGTCACACCTCAGGTAAAAGAAGAAGTTAGATGGGTTACCGTCAAGTGACAGAAAGGGAATCGGCAGACAGTGCAGGGATCCCCTGTGGCTGTTCCCCTCAACAACAAGTATACTGTTTTGGATACTGTCGTGGAGGCGGGGAGCTTACCAAGGGTAAGGAATGGGGCACAGGTCTCTGGCACAAAATCTATCCCTGTTGCTCAGAAGGCAAGGGGAAAGAGGAGCAGAGCATTAGTCATTCGGGATTCCATAGTAAGGGGGACAGAGAGGAGGTTCTGTGGGAACAAGAGAGAATCATGGTTGGTGTGTTGCCTCCCAGATGCCACGGTTCGTGATGTCTCTGATCGAGGGGGAGGGGGAGCAGCCCCTAGTTGTGGTCCACATTGGCACTAACGACATGGTTGAAAGAGAGACGGGGCTTTAAGGCAGAAATTCAGGGAGCTAGGGTGGAAGAGTTGTTGTCTCTGGTCTGTTGCCCATGCCACGTGCTAGCGAGGCAAGGAATAGGGAGAGAGAGGAGTTGAACATGTGGCTGCAGGGATGGTGCAGGAGGGAGGGTTTTGGATTCCTGGATAATTGGGGCTCTTTGTGAGGTAGGTGGGACCTCTACAAACAGGATGGTCTTCACCTGAACTAGAGAAGTAGCAATATCCGGGGGTTTTTGGGGGGGGTGGGGGTGGATGGAATTTGCTACTGCTCTTCGAGTGGGTTTAAACTAATTCAGCATGGGAATGGGACCCAAAATTGTAACTCAAGCATACAGGAGGTTGAGAGTAGTGAGGTCAGAGCTAAGATTTCAAGATCACAAGAAGGCACCAGCAAGCAAGAGGTTGCTCTGAAGTGTGTCTACTTCAATACCAGGAGCATCCGGAATAAGGTAGGTGAACTTGCAGCATGGGTTGGTACCTGGGATTTTGATGTTGTGGCCATTTCAGAGACATGGGTAGAGCAGGGATAAGAATAGTTTTTGCCAGTTCCAGGATTTAGATACTTCAATAAGACAGTGGAAAATGGTAAAAGAGGGAGTGATGTGGCATTGTTAGTCAAGGACTGTATTACTGTGGTAGAAAGGACTTTTGAGGACTCATCTACTGAGGTAATAAGGGCTGAGATTAGAAACAGGAAAGGAGAGGTCACCCTGTTGGGAGTTTTCTACAGGCCTCCAAATAGTTCCAGAGATGTAGAGGATAGGATAGCAAAGATGATCTTCAAAAGGAGCGAGAGTGACAGGGTGGTTGTTACGGGGGACTTTAATTTTCCAAATATTGACTGGGACACTGTAGTTTAGGTGGGTTAGTTTTTGTCCAGTGTGTGCAGGAGTTTCCTAACACAGTATGTAGACAGGGGTAAAAAGGGACGAGGCCACATTAGATTTGGTACTGGGCAATGAACCCGATCAGGTGTTGGGTAGATATAGAGGTAGGTGAGCACTTTGGTGATAGTGACCACAACTCGGTTATGTTTACTTTAGTGATGCAAAGGGATATATCGTAAGTTATACCTGGGGGAAAGGCAATTAAGATGCCATTACACAAGATTTAGGATGCATAGGATGGGAAAGGGGGTGGGCACAGTTGAAATGTGGAGCTACTGCGTGTCCTTGATAAGTATGCACCGGTCAGGCAGGGAGGAAGTTGTCTAGCGTGGGAGCTGTGGTTTACTAAGCAAGTTGAATCTCTTCTCAAGAGGAAGGATGAGATGTGATGGCTCAGTTAGGATGCTTGAGAGTTAGTTAGCCAGGAAAGACCTAAAGAGAGAGCTATGAAGTGCCAGGAGGGACATGAGAAATCACTGGGGGATAGGATCAAGGAAACCTTAGCGCTTTCTATAGGTATATCAGGAATAAAAGAATGACTAGAGTAAGATTAGGGACAATCAAGCATAGTAATGGTAAGTTGTGCGTGGAGTCAGAGGAGATAGGGGAAGATAGCCAAATGAATACTTTTCATCAGTAATCATAGTATTAAAGACAATGTTGTCAAGAAGAATGCGGAGATACAGGTTACTAGATTGGTGGGACTGAGGTGCATAAGGAGGTGGTGTTAGCAATTCTGAAAAGTGTGAAAATAGATAAGTCCCCTGGGCCGGAATGGATTTATCCTAGGATTCTCTGTGAAGCATGGAGGAGATTGCTGAGCTTTTGGCTTTGATCTTTATGTTGTCATTGTCTACAGGAATAGTGCCAGAAGACTGGAGGATAGCAAATGTTATTCCCTTGTTCAAGAAGGAAGTAGAAACAACCCTGGAAATTATAAACCAGTGAGTTTTACTTCTGTCTCCTGTAAAGTATTGGAAAGGATTATAAGAGACAGGATTTATAATCATCAAGAAAGCAATAAGTTGATTAGGGATAGTCAATGTGATTTTGTGAAGGGTTTGTTATGCTTATTGAATATTTCGAGAAGGTAACTAATCAGTTGGATTTGGGTAAAGCAGTTTACGTAATGTGTATGGATTTCAGTAAGGCGGTTGATAAGGTTCTCCACGGTAGGCTATTGCACAAAAAACAGAGGCGTGGGATTGAGGGTGATTTAGTGGTTTGGATCAGAAATTGGTTAGCTGAAAGAAGCTGAAAGATGGTGCTTGATGGGAAATATTCATCCTGGAGTTCAGTTACTAGAGGGGTACTGCACAGATCTATTTTAGGTCCACTGTTGTCATTTTTATAATTGACCTGGACGAGGGCATAGAAGGATGGGTTAGTAAATTTATGGATGACACAGAGGTCGGTAGAGTTGTGGATAATGCTGAAGGACGTTGCAGGTTACAAAGAGACATCGATAAGCTGCAGAGCTGGGCTGAGAGGTGGCAAACGGAATTTAATGTGGAAAGTGTTGAGGTGTTTCACTTTGGAAGGAGTAACAGGAACACAGAGTACTGGGCTAATGGTAATATTCTGGGTCGTATTGATGAGCAGAGAGATTTGTGTCCAGGTACATAGATCCTTGAAAGCTGCCAACCAGTTTGATAGGGTTGTTAAGAATGCATATGGTGTGTGAGCTCTTATCGGTAGAGGGATTGAGTTTCAGAATCATGATATCATGCTGCAGCTGTAAAAAACTCTGGTGTGGCCACATTTGGAGTATTGTGTACAGTTCTGGTTACCACATTATAGGAAGGATGTGGAAGCTTTGGAAAGGGTTCAGAGGAGATTTACTAGAATGTTGCCTAGTGTGGATGGAAGGTCTTACGAGGAAAGGCTGAGGGACTTGAGGCTGTTTCCATTAGAGAGAAAAAGGTTGAGAGGGGACTTAATTGAGACATATATTCAGAGGTTAGATAGGCTGGACAGTGAGAGCCTTTTTCCTCGGATGACCATGGCTAGCACAAGGGGAACATCGCTTTAAATTGATAGGTGATAGATATAGGACAGATGTCAGAAGTAGTTTCTTTACTCAGAGTAGTAGGGACGTGGAACCCACTGCCTGCAACAGTAGTAGACTCACCAACTTTAAGGACATTTAAATGGTCATTGGATAAGCATATGGACGAGAATGGAATAGTAGAGGTTAGATGGGATTCAGATTGGTTCCACAGGTCGGTGCAACATTGAGGGCTTAAGGGCCTGTACTGTGCTGTAATGTTCCATGTTATAATTTCAGAAATTGGAATCCAAAAACCAGGGTTTTGGAACACTCTTTGGCCTACCTTATTAAGGGAGGGGCATTAAAAGGGAAAGGAAGAAATCAAACAATACCTCACTATCTCAGGGAAATACTGAAATACTGGACCTTCGAGTGCATTCCACAAATCCCTCAAGAAGGAAAACGTGTGGATGAGTAAGAAAGCACTTGGGATACATTTCTTTATTAGTTAAGACACAGTCAGCTTAAGAGCAAGTAGCTTATGCAGAATTGCATAAAAACACTAGTTAGACCATAGCTCGTGTAAATCCTGATCATTACCTTTCAGGAAGTATATGATCACATTGAACAGAATACAAAAGTTAAAAATCACAACACTGGTTGCAGTCCAACTCGTTTATTTCGAAGCACTAGCTTTCGCAACGCGGTTCCTTCAACAGGTGGTTGTGGAGTATAAGATTGTAGGACACAGAATTTATAGCAAAAGTTTAGTGTGATGCAACTGAAATTATACATTGATAAAGACCTGGATTGTTTGTTAAGTCTTTCCTCTTTTAGAATGACCATGCTGGTTTCAGTTCTCTCACATGTAAACCCCAGAATGTTAATTAAAAAAAAGTTACATTCTGAAGTGAACTTTAACAGTAGGTACCATGTCAGCTCAGATAATGCATTGAAGATGTGAGGCTATCTGTGCCCCAATGGTCAGACTGATTGTATCTCTAAAGGAAAGGTTTTACAAAATCTTACATAAAAATGTGCAGTTTTTGAGTAAAATAAAATGTTGCTCTGCAAGTACAAATTCACCCCACAAACTTGTGTGTGTATGTATGAATGTACGTGGGTGCCTGTGTGGGGCGTCTGAGTGTCTGTGAGTGTGCATGTATGTGTGTGCAAAGGGGTAAAGTCTGTGATAGGGTGTATATGTGGGTGTGTATATGTGAGCATTTGAGAGGGAGCTTGTGCATGAGAGAGGATCTGCGTGAATGTGTGCGTGTGTAATGCAATGGGGACACCTGTACTGTGACATGAACCCAAGGTCCCAGTTGAGACCATCCCTCATGGGTACTAAACTTAACTAACAGCCTCTGCTTGGCCACTTTGTGTTGTTGTCTGCCCCAAAGTCCACCTGGGAGGATGGTCAGAGGTAGACGAATGTCCCGGACTGCTGAACTGTTCCCCAACTGGGAGAGAACACTCCTGGCTGGTGATTGTTGTGCGGTGCCCATTCATCCATTGCCGTAGCCTCTACAAGGCTCGCCAATGTACCATGCCTCAGGGCATCCTTGCCTGCAGCGATTGAGATTACCAACATTGGCAGTCACATGAGTACCTGCCATGCACATAGTGTGTGGTGTCCCCATGGGTAATGGTGGGATCCATGTCGACACTGATGTGTCTTGCAGCATCTGCCACAACAGGGTTGTATGGTGTTGTCCTGAAAGCCAGGCAGTTTCCTACAATGATCTGTTTGAGGTTTGGTGGTTGTTTAAAGGCGACAAGCGAACTACCCGGCTTTCAGGACAACACCATACAATCCAATCATGGCAGACGCCGCAAAACGTGTCAGTGTCAACACAGATACCACCAGTACTCATGGAGACACCACCCACCCTGTGCATGGCAGGTAATCATGTGATTCAGCCGACAATGTCTATCTCATATAGAGCAGGCATGGATGCCCTGATGCATGGAACATTGGCGAGACTGAGCAAAGGCTGCGCAGACCCTCTCATACACACCCATACATGCACCCTCTCTCAGACTTATACTTCACACACACACACTTGCATCTTTCCGCACCGGCCACACCCCCACCCCAAACACACACACACAAGTTTGCAGTGTTGATTTGGAGATGCCGATGTTGGACTGGGGGAACAAAGTTAAAAAATCACACAACACCAGGTTATAGTCTAACAGGTTTAATTGGAAGCACACTAGCTTTCAGAGCACTGCTCCTTCATCAGGTGATTGTAGTGCAAATTTGTACTTGCAGAATTACATTTTATTTTGCTCATAACTGCATGAATCCATGTAAGGTTCTGTAAATCCCTGTTTTAGAAATAGAATCAGTCTGGTCCTTGGGGCCCAGACAGCCTCATACAGGGCACCTCATCTACAATGCATTATCTGGGCCAATATGACACCTATTGTTTAATTTTTAAAAAGTTATATTCTGAAGTGAACTTAAAGTTCTGGGATTTACATATGAAAGAACTGAAACCAACACGGTCATTCTAAAAGAGGAAAGACTTAGCAAACAATCCAGGGTCTTTTTCAATATATAATTTCAGTTGCATCACACTGCAAACCTTTGCTATAAATTCTGCGTCCTACGATCTTATACTCCACAACCACCTGGTGAACGAGCTGCGCTCCGAAATCTAGTGCTTCCAAATAACCTGTTGGACTATAATCTGGTGTTGAGATTTTTAATTTTGTACTTCAGTCCAACACTGGCATCTCCAAAACAGAATACAAAAGGAGACTTACAAAAGAACAGCAAATTTTAATCTAGAAGAACTGGATAGATCAGGTTTGTTTCCTTTAGAGTACAGGATGCTGAGAAGGGTGTATAAACAAGGGCCAAAATCAAGCAGATTTAATCCACTTCCTTTAGTAGAGGGGTCAAAAACTAGGAAACAGATTAAAAGTAACTTCGAGGATTAAAAAGGAGTCAGAACCCATTAGCTGAAAAGAGTCTTGGAAGCAGAAACTTTTATAGCATTTAAACAAAAACTTGGGTATGTACTTGGATGTGTTCTGACCCGTGCTGCTAATAATAAAACAGATCAGGTTGAACGGCTCATCTTCAGCTAGCACCGACATAATGGGCCAAACAGCCTTCTTTTATTTCATACTGATTCAAATTTCTAACAGTTTCATTTTTTCACTCTTGTCCATTAGCTTTCAGAGATTCCAATTACTGTACATGCTCCTAAATCTGTAAGTTTCTCCTTCGTGATCTCTTATACACAAAAGGGCAGCACTTTGGCTCAGTGGTTCGCACTGCTGCCTCACAGTGCCAGGGAACCAGGTTTGATTCAACCCTCAGGACCACTGTCTGTATGCAGTCTGTACATTCTTCCCATGTCTGTGTGGGTTTCCTCTGGATGCTCTGGTTTACTCTCAGTCCAGAGATGTCCATGGCAGGGGGACTGGCTATGCGAAATTACCCATGGTGTCCAAGGTTATATAGGTTGGGTGGATTAGCCATGGGCTACGGAGGGTGACGGGGATGGGGTATGTCTGGGTGTGATGCCCAGAGGGTCAGTGTAGACTCAATAGGCCAAACGGTCTGCTTTCACACTGTAAGGATTCCATGAAATGGATGACTTCACACTTACCTAAATTGAACTCAAGTTGCCAGTTTTCAGTTCTTTTTAATCCAGTGAACAGACTTGCAGTGAGCCTGTTTTTTATGCCTTCAAGGGAGCACTGAACTTGTCTCTAGCTAAGGCAGAGCTCATATTGTCAAATTTTAGGTAGTGTGAAATATAAAAGTCAGAATCAATACAGTCTGCTGGACTAGTTTGGGTTACTTAATAAATCAGATGTATTACTGATAAATAACCCACAATTCACAGATCTCTAACTACACGTGAACTGCATATAACCACTCGAAACCAGAAGTTCCAATGTTAATTGTGTAGGATGTTGCTATGGCCTTTCTTTTGGTCCATCCCCAGTTACCCTGAAAAGGGGGTAGGTTTTTTTGAGATCTTTGGAGTATGGTGTCTGATCACACTCCCTACTCATCAAGAAATGTTGTTAAGCAGGAAATTCTAAGATAATGACTGAACAAGGATGAGCGAGAATCTGTTCCTGTTCAAGTCTGGATAAACATTACTTGAAATTGATAGTTTTCACACATTGCTGCTGTTCATCTTCTCAATGATAAAAGTAACAAAGGAAGACTGTTAAAATCACTTTGTGAGTTGGTGCAGTGTGTTCTATTACAGCCGCAATGAATCAATCTGGAGGAGGTCAGCATCGAGTACAGTAGAAGCACTAATTAACTATAATGCTCTACCTTGGCTAGTGTGGCTGTTCATGAAGTTGCTGTTGCAGTCTCGTAGACATAGCAGCATGTTCCATTGTATTCCTAACATTTTCAATAGTGACTAATTTTTTTAGGGTTCAGGACACAATGTATTTGTTATAGAGTATTTAGTTTCGACTGCTTCAGCCAGTATTGACGGAATTGGTCTTAGCAAGTTTCAGGTCAATAGTTACACCAATTATCTAACTCAACCTTGGAGGAGGCAACACAATTTTTCATTCACCAAAAATAGTCTTAACTTATATTTTTAGCTGATTAGTCATCAAGTAGGGGGGCACGGTGGCACAGCAGTTAGCACTGCTGCCTCACAGCGCCAGAGACCCGGGTTCAATTCCCGACTCAGGCGACTGACTGTGTGGAGTTTGCACATTCTCCCAGTGTCTGCGTGGGTTTCCTCCGGGTGCTCCGGTTTCCTCCCACAGTCCAAAGATGTGCATGTCAGGTGAATTGGCCATGCTAAATTACCCGTAGTGTTAGGTAAAGGGGTAAATGTACGGGAATGGGTGGGTTACGCTTCGGCGGGTCGGTGTGGACTTTGTGGGCCGAAGGGCCTGTTTCCACACTGTAATGTAATCTTAAAAAAAAAGTATCTGGAATATCATCAATAAAACATTAAAGCAGATTATATTTATTTTCTATGCTTGCATGTCAAATACATAAATATTTTTAATTCCTATTTAAGACCATATATTTATGGAACTGATTTACAGTAAGCTAAATTGTAATAATGAATAAGCACAAGGCTCTTTGTGGCACTTTATACAATAACAAGATGTTGTAACCTTAAAACAATTTTCAACTAAGTTTCAGATAATACATTAAAAGCTTCAAGTCAATGATTTGAATACATTTTACTGTATTCTAACTATTCAGAAGGACATCATATTGAAAACATCCTTCCAAGTTACAAAGGCAAGGTTCAAGACTCACTAATGTTTTTGGTTTAAGGCATCACCAAGCCTCCAATACACAGACTTCAGAATAAATAATTTTAGCGGTGGATAAAATTTACAAATTATAGTGCAGAGGATGTAAACATATTTGCAGTTCACAGATGTAACTGGGGCACAAATAAAGATCTTTCAAAGACAATCAAATGAATGCTAAACAAAAGATCATTTCACTGTACAGGTACTGCAGCTATAGTATACCAAAGTCTGGTACCTAAGTAACACATGCTTTGCTACAAAGCTTCAAAATGCAAACTTCACATATCTTAAGGCCAAACATGCCAATCTTTCAATGTCCTTGGAAGAGACAGAAAAATGATGAGAATACAGTAGATCCAAACATATAGCTCCAGTTCCCAGAGTTACTGTTCCAAGATAGGATTAAATGTGTGTGTGTGTGTGGGGGGGGGAAGGTAAAAAGATATTCTTTCAAATCTTATTGATACAACTAGTACAATGATTCTGCCTGAAATAAATATCTCCAAAACACACAAGATTCAGAATATTGCTTGTTTGCTATCAAACAATTTACATGGTACAGTTTAAATATTGATTGTACTGCAAGAATACAAAATTTACAATTTCTAATATTCAGTACTTCCCATAAACATCTGGGCAAGGGTGGGAGAAAGAATCATAATGGCAATCTGGTACCTCTTGCTAAAACAACAGTACCATTAGTCATCAAAAAATAATACAAGGCAAAAATCAATTCGACAAAGGCCACTTACATAATACATGGTTATTTATGCTTGACAGTTATATATCGATCAGTGTTTATTTACAAATACAAGTAGGGCAGTAGACTGGAACAGAAGCTCTTTTAAATATTTGAGCAATATTTCCAAAACAAAAAATAAAACTTTTGATTAAAAAGCAAATGCCACATTTGAATATACATACATTATTTTTCAAACAATTGCCTGGCAATACAGATCTTCAATATTGCTGAAAAAAAAGACATTCTTGAGTTTTGTCTCTTGCACAAAAGACAAGAACGCCAAATTTCAAAATGATCACAACAATGGTAAGGTTGATTCTGACTAAGGGGTTGCCATGGAGAAACCAAAGCAGACTAGATGCTCCCTACATGTCATGGTGATGTCTTGGCCAGAGTCAACTGGTGAACTGTTCAGCAGTCTATTCTCCTGTGATACAAACTGTTATGAATATTTGAAATGTGGCATTATGTTTTCTCCTAATGAGTGCAAGACGAATGTTTGTGCATACTCTCTTTTCAGCAATTATGTTTTCTACCTTTCACTATTTTACATCAAATAAAACAAAGCAAAACAGAGAATAAGTTCCACTTAACCCCAACCTCCCACCACACTCCTCAAAAAGAAAAATAACTCAAGACATTTAGCTGACTTAGAATTCCTCAACTTTATTTTTAATTTACTAATTAGTGCAATAATTATATTCCATAACTTTGGGACTTTAGCTTTATTCCACATGTAATACAATTTCTACGTTTGCTTCCAATAGCAGTACTAGCTACAGAAATTTTAAGAAGTTGAATACTAACAGATAAAATACAAAATACAGACTGTAACTCCTTACCAAGTGGAATATAGTCAAAATGGAGCAGGGACATACCTAGTCATTTTTTTACCATGATCCGAAATATCGTAAATTTATGTGGTGGGATTTTCTTTGAAGAATAAAAAAGATACATGTCGGGCTCCAAGAAGATCATCATGGTCCAACCTGACACCTTGCGACTGAGCAATAAGTTTATCACCAGGCAAAATCTTTTGCAACTAAGTCAAGGATCAGAACAGACAAGTTATAGTTTAAAAACTGCCTGTGAACCAGGATCCAGTAAATCTTGGATTTCTCTCACTCTCAGCTTCCACCCCACCCCTCTAGCATATAACCACAGCATCTTCCCACTCACCATTCAATCAACTGCTGGGGAACATTGCTGTAGATCACAACAATGATATCCTGTAGCCTGAACTTTTATTCCACTTGTCTGCTGGCTAGGCAATGTCAAGAACATGCCTGAATTTGAACATACAAGTGAGCGCAGGAAGTCAAATACCTTTGAGTCTCAGCATGCAAGATTGGACACTTGCCAGAATACCTCGATGTGTCCATCCAAAACCAGCGTAAAAAATCAAAGCTATAGCCTCAAGAAGAACATTCAACATTAATGTAAATTTAAAAACAAAAACAAAAGGAAATGTAAAAGACACCAAGTGAGGACTAAAACTTATTGAATGAAGAGAGGCAGGAGGTCTCCACCTTGTGGCTTGCCACACCCAACAAAAAAAAAATCAGGACTGACTGCTGGCAGGTCAAGAACTCAATTAAAGTTGGCTCAGAACACTGCAACGATCCACTGCAAATTTCATGTGAAAGCACAGTTAAACTTTTACACTGAGCAGTTTAGGTCACGTGATTTTATCAATGAAAAGCCAACATCTAAAAATGTTCATACTGTCACACTCCATGCAATGTCTGTCTAAACGTTTTTGACCCATGCTTTAACAGAAATATCCCAATCCAAAAAAAATCTTATTTGAATTATCGCAGATTTATTCCAACATCATGCATGCAGTATGAGGATTGCAGAGTTAAGATTTAAGTTTGATATTAAATTGATCCAAAACAGGAAGCAGCATATATTGGACCATTTTTTTTCTTGGTTCAAAGATAGATTTGGACACAATCTCCTATTTACTATTTGAACTAATATGTCAAGAACGGTGGTCACGCTACAAACATGAACAAGAAACAATAAATTCTGCTAGCATTTAATTAGCTATAGAAATTTTTAAAATACTTGACATTTTATGAGTAAAGAAGCTACATCAACAACATCCAAAGATGCTGAAATAAACAGAAAGGGCTACAGATGCTAGAAACCTGAACCAAATTAGAGTGTGCTGGAGAAACGTGTAAATAAAATTCATATCTGACATGGAATTTACATGAAAAATAAAGCTAAGTGCATACATCAAATATGAACAAATCTGTGTGGAAAGGAAAAAGGGTGTATAGGATCACTGCATATGCAAGAATTTTAAAAGCGGAATTGTTTGGTACAGTATTACTTTGCATAGAATTTGAAATACTTACATTTTATATTCAAACTTATAAGTAGTTACCTTCCCAATCACACTTCGGCCCTCAAACTGGCCTTAATTGGATCAAGATTACCTTGTATTTTAATTAATGGTGTAAGTTTGTGGTGGTTGCATGGAATTTGGAGATATTGCTTTAAATCTAAGAAATTAGTTGTGAGCAGGTTTTCAGGACTGCAGTATTCCCCTCAAAAGGATAACTCAGTTGCATTTGAAACATACATGTTAAAATGCAAAGAAAAAAAAATCAAGTTTTCAAAAACAAGCAGAACATCTGCAAAACCTTCAGACAACCACCCAGGTGAACATGGTCATTACGGGCTTTCCACAAAGAAACACCATTTCTGGTAGAAAATGCCATTAATAAAGTTTACTTAATTAAATGATCAGATGTAAAACATCCATCAAATGAATTATCTCCATCAATTTTTTTCATATATAAACTAGTGAGAGGGAGAAAAATGCTACTATATTAGTGGTAATTCTACCCACCAAAGAGCAAGTGAGGACTCAGCACCATCACCAACCTGCAATGAAAATATTAATTTTCTTACTGATACCAAGAAGTGGGGGGTGGGGAAAAGAATCTACCTTTGTATTTGGTTCAGAGCAAAGATCTAGTGAATGGTCAGCTTGTGTGGGCTAGTGTCATGGAGGTCTGTTTAATTCAAACTGAATTACACATTGCTTGCTATTTGGTGATTAAAACGTTTGGGAAGTTGTTCTGAAGTGACTGTCTTGCCATTAACATATTAGGCAATTTGGAGGTTGCACAGGCACATAGGCATTCTTATTGCCTATGTGCTGGGTAGTGCTCCAAGTGGAGGGGGAAAGTACATATTAGATGAAAAGGTGGGAAGTTATTGACAGCTCGGTCCAACATGAAGACTGCAACTGAACCTGTTTGGAATTCTGAAATCTCAAAATGCCTCTAATACAATATTAACTGGTGTTGATCAGACCAACAAGAGGTTTCTTTGTATTTTAACACATCTACACTGCAACTTATCACAATTCCATCTGTCATATTGGTTCAGAATATTGAAATATTCAAATGACATAAAAAATTTACACCATGAATGAACGTGTACAATTTATGACAAAATTATTAATTAAACCCCATTAACAATTTAATCTCAAATGTATAAATCTGCTTGATTCAATGGCTTTACAGAACTTAATATCTAGGTAACCAACCAAATCTAAGAAACATCTTTTACCATCAGGTTTAGTAGTTTAGATATGGAAACATGCTAAAGATTCACTTCAGTGGTTAAAAATAACAACATGTTCCTAGTCCTGGACTTCTCAATTTACCATCCAAATTAGTTCTAAAAGATACAGCAAAACATTGATATCTAAATTGACATATGTGAGATTATGCAAACAGATCTATACTTCTGATTTGATCTTTTACACAATACTTTGTGTTGCTCAATGTAGAGACATAAAAAGATTGGAATTTTATCAGAAAAAATGTAGCATACAAAGAACAAGCAAATTTTCTAGAATTGATGAACACAAGTAAATTTTCAAACAGTAGGTGAAATAAACCAATGTCAAAAAGAGACCAATAAAATGTATACCTTACAAAATGGTCTCTACCCAGCATCAAAAGAATCCAGCTGTTGTGAGGTAAGTATGGGCTTCCAAAACAAGTGCTTTTGTGTAGACGGATATTGTATAATAAAGGGTAAGAAAATCTTGTGTGCTAAAGATTGTATCAGACAATGCAAACCCCAACATGGAAGGAATGAAACCTCTACCATATTCAACCATCCATGTTCCAGCACTCCAGCGCACAGATGTGGCTTCACCTATGGAATGGACGATAGTGTCACCTATAGGAATATAAAATAAAAAGTCACATGTTAGAGTACGTGAGCATTTTTAAAAATGTAATTAGTATCCAAAATGAACACAACCCATTGGGAATCTGGTGTCCCTCTTCATTTGAAACAGGAAATCAAGAGATTTGAGTGGCTACTGTTAGTGAGATAGATCATGCTGAAGATTCAGAGCGCCTAAGCTTTCTGTCTTTATGGATTATATAGAAGAAATTTCCTATCCATTATCAAATTTTCAGGAAGTCCCTTTATGAATAAACTAGTTTACTGCAGCAGACTGTGTTGAGTGCAACTTATCACTTAAAACTGCAGTCCTATCTTTCCTTTAAAGATACATTAGTAGCTGGAGCACTGCAACAGGTAGCTTACACTTACCTCTCAGCTAAAAGGCCAAAGGTCCTAGCCCCATTCCGATACATATTGGCTATGGAAGAACTCCACACTGCTGCAGGCAAGGAAGTATGCCTCGGCTCCAATACTCAGCAATGGGAAGCATTTATATGGCCATACAACCATCCATCAAATCTATAAATGATGGTTGAGCAAAGGAGTGATGAACTAGCATTGTGACAACACCATGTATCTTGCCTTCCTAATAGAGGCCATATGATACTGTAAGAGGCAACTGGGCCATTGAGTCCATCCCATCTCCCTATAGAACAATCCATTCAATCCCTTTAGCCCTACAAGTTTATTTTATTCAAATTAATATCTAATTTCCTTTTGAAATTATTAATTTATGACATTTGCAAGTATTCTCTGCACAAGCACTACAATCCACCAAGATCTCCACATTCCTCCAATTCTGGACTTTGGTGCTCTCCTGGTTTGCATTGTTTCATCATCCATGTAAAGCACCTGGAGTCACTTCTGCTATGTAAATATCACTGTCAACCAAGAAAAAAACAAGTTTATGAAAAGGTAAAAAAGAAGTTGCACTAGTATGGAGAAACAGCAAGGAGTGCCACTAATCGGATAGCATTTTCTGAAAATTAGCACATATATAATGTATGAATAGCTTCCTTTCCTGCTGTACCCAAGTTTTGATTCCAGAAAAAAGCCATTCATATACTGGAAGAAACCTTGGTTTCAAGCATTGACAAAATACACCTCCTGTTAAAAAACGATCAGCAGGGCACAAATTAGAAATGTGGCAGGAATGTTCTCATCTTGAAACACAAATATAAAAACTAACCTGGGTAAAATATTTCACTTTTAGTTGTCCCTTCTTTCCACTGTTGAAAAGTTCCTGAGATAATAGTGTCAGTCACTTCAGCCCAATACCGACCTGGAATATCATGTAAAAATAAGGCATTAGCACTTATTGTTTGTGGCCAATACAAATTCTCCAAACAAGCTGTAGTTTTACAGTAATCTAATCTCTATTTCAATTGTGAAAACCTCACAAAATGCAACATTTAAAAACATTCTTGTATTAGAAGACTAAAATACTAAAGTCCTTCTTCGAACACAGCATCATAAAAATAAGTTAAAACCAGACTTAAGACAGTTCATTTAGGCCATGTTGCGGGTGATGTAATCTGGCCCATTTTACTATGCCTAACGTTCGGTACGGTTAAAAATCACATGACACTAGGTTATGATCCAATGGGTTTATTTGAAAACACTAGCTTTTGGAGTGCTAAGGATCAGAGCACCAAAAGCTAGTGCTTTCAAATAAATCCATTGGACTACATCGTGACATTGTGCGATTTTTGACTTTGTCCAACCCAGTCCAACACTGGTGCTTCGACATTAATTTGTCTTTATACAGAACCTTAATGTTATTGAGAGGATCATAGATTTGAAAGCGTAAAACACATACCCGAATTTAGAAGAAGGGATTTAAGATGCGGGCATAGATAGTCTGTTAGCAGGATACTTTTGATGAGTTATAATGGTGGTTCAGAGGAGGAGAGACAGTTCTCAAGAAAACAATACACATATGCAAACAAGGAACAACAATCAATCACTTGCCCCTTTAAGCCTGCACCTCCATGCAATAATATGACACTGATCTAATTTTAACCTGAACTCTACATTCTTGTTTATGCACCCAATAATCTTTCATTTCCTTTGTAATCAAGGATTTACTTCTACCTGAAAGATGTTTGAAAATTCTGCATCAATTGTCTTTTGAGGAAGGGAATTCCATAGACAAACAACCTCGAAACATAAAACAAAACCATTTTTTCATCTGTCTTAAATGGAATACTCTTTTTTTTTTTAAAAAAAACTATGACTCCAAGTTCGAGATTCTGCTAGGAGAGGAAACATCCTTTCAATGATGTGGAGGTGCCAGTGTTGGACTGGGGTGGACAAAGTTTAAACAAAAAAAAAATCACAACAGCAGGTTGTCGTCCAACTGGTTTATTTGGAAGTACTAGCTTTCAGAGCGCTACTCCTTCATCAGGTAGCTGTGAATAAGGATCATAATGTCTGTTGATCCTGCTCCACACGTACGTGAAGAAGAAGCAGTGCTCCGAAAGCTAGTACTTCCAAATAAACCTGTTGGACTTTTTTTTTTATATACAATTTTTACACAGCTCTTGGGACTCTGCCAGTTGAGCTCAGTTCAGTACACACATTTAAAAAGCAACATAAAACTATGACCAACAAAAATAGCATGAAAAAAATGCAGCCTAAGAAAAAAAAACTGACTAAATAATTTCTTTGCCAATGTCCATGACAGATTCTTAGTATAGATGGAAAGACAAAGTCACCAATGATGCAGGCCTTTCTTAGCAAGCACACCAAGCAGCAGCCTACCACTAAATCAAGCAAGGGAAGTTTTGCTGGTTTGCTCATTTACAGAAGAGGAAAGATGACTGCATACCCAAAAATATGTTATGCAGGGAGCTAGCCCGTGCTGAGAGATCACCAGAGTGACACACTCTGGTAAAAGGATGCTGTCAAAAGAGACACAAAAGCCCTCAACATCAAATCAAGCCAAGTGGAAAACTCCAGCTGAAATGGACACAAAAGCAACACGTGATTGCAGAAGATCAAAACAGATACCAGCCACGCAACAAGGCAGTAGCAGCAGAGAGCATTCCAGCTTAGCACTTGTGGGAAACTTCACCTGTCCACAATCAACTTGTTCAGTATCAAAAGAAATGCAAATAATCTCATCTGACCTGAAAGTTCAGAGGCTACATTCCTATTATCTCTCAGATAGCAAGATGTTAAACACTATTTTTGTTACAGGTTTACCTTAGTGTATAATAACCTTCTCAAACCTAATACAGTTATCTCTTCTTAATTTTCTGAAACTTTCGTATTGTAATGTCACTAAATTAACAATTATATTGTACCCGAGTGTCCCCCCGTGTCCACTGCTGTTCCAAAAAGTAGCACATATTCAGTTAGCGATGCATGCAGAAGGCACATAGAACCCATCCAGCCACCAGCATTTACGAAGATCCACTGCAGGTCCTCATCTGGAAGAATGTGACCAGGATACCTTTTCCTTAACTCAACCACAACCTTTGTGAATGCTTGGTCATGATTAAGACCTGAAATACAGCAACATTTTATGTTACAGAAATTCACAATAACAATTGCTTTCAATTACTGTCTTTTAGTAAAGCAATTCTCCCTTCCATTGATCTACTGCAGAAATGATGTTGGATTTTGTTAATTTCTGTCAGTGATGCACAATAATTACATGACTATATTCAGTAAATATGGCTCATTCAACATGGATATCTGCAGGTGATGCCCCATATCATGAAAAAGCATGATATGTGCTTTAAATATTCATCCCCTTCATTATTTAGATTTTTATTTCTTGTTCTAGGCACACATCCCGATTGACAACAGGTGAATGAAGTAACTACTGGAATTGCAGTCGGATTAGTAGCATAACTTTACATTTTCATTGCGTCATGTGGTCAACAGTTGTTAAATAGCAATGATTAGCTGCCAACGTGGCTTGGTAGTGAAATAATATACAAATTACAAGATAAAAAAAAAGTAGATAATTTGGGTACAGAAGGCACAAGAATTCATGAAGACAAAAAGAAAAAGGCCATGAGACCATAAGTAATAGGAACAAGCCTGTCCTGGTATTCACTCGGATCACGGCCGATGGCTCATGTCCATTTTTCCCCAAACGTTTGATTCTCTTAATTATCAAAAGACACTTCAAAGCTTAAAATATGCAAAGCACACTGACCCCACAGGTCTCTGTGGCAAGGACTTCCAAATAGAGACAACCCTCTGACAGAAGAAATTACTCCTCATCTCAGTCTTAAATTAGCACTCCTTTATTCTAAGGCTATGCCCTCTGGTCTTGAACTCTCCCATCCTCTCAGTATTTGACCAGTCACACCCCTTAAGAATCAGATATGTTTCGATGAGATCACCTCTCATCTTTCTAAAATCCAGAGGGTTGAATCCCAATCTGTTTAGCCTTTACTCAGAAGACAATCCCTCCGTACCAGGGATCATCCTGGGTGAATCATCTCTGAACTGACCCCAATGAAATTATCTTTTCTTAAACATGGGTACCAAAATTGCGCAAAGCACTCCAAACCTAGTCTTAGCAGCATCTTACACAGTTGCAGTCAGTCTTCCTGCCTTCAGCCCCCTTGAAATAAGGACCAAAATTTCATTAGCCTTTCTGATTATCTGCTGTGAAAACATATGAAAAGTGATGGTGATTATTAAACTCTGGATTCACGCTTGTCTTTTTAAAAAATAATTTATTCAATATGGACGTTGGCAGTGATGACAGATTGAAATGGCAATGAGAGACAGATGGAGATGGTAGCCTGAACAGTATACTGATACTGGCATTCACTCAGCTCTAGTGAAGGTTTATTAGGATAAGACAGAGTATGAAGGGACTGTCTTATGAGGAGAGTTTGAGTTGGATACAAATACACTGGCATTTCGATGAAGGAGGGGAACAACCTTACTAAAACGTATAGTATTCTTAGTGGACTTGACAGGGTAAAAGCAGAAATGTCATTTCCCCTTGTCGGAGAGTTTAGGACTAGAGGGCATAATTACAGAATAAGGGGTTGAACATTTAAGACAGAGATAAGGAGGAATTTCTTCCTCTCAGAGGATTGTGAACCTGCAGATTTCTTTTAACCACAGAGGGCTGTTGAGGCTGGGTCATTAAGTACATTTAAGGCTGAGACTGCCAGATTTTTAAATCAGTAACAGAATCAAGGGTTATGGGGAAAAAAGGCAGGAAAGTGAAGTTGAAGGTTGCCAGATCAAACATTTGTTCTTTGAATAGCACAGCAGACTTGATAGGCCGAATGGCATACTTCAGCTCCCACGTCTCATGGTTTAGTGATCACAGGTATAATGAGTAATATGGGTCTAGGACCGAATGGGAGCGTTAGAATTTGTATGATTCCAAGACAGAAGGTACATTTAATTTTTCAGAAGAAATGAAATAGCAAAGATAGAGTTAAGTAATCACTAAAGTGGAAGACAATGTAGTTTAGTTGAAAAAAATCGTCTAAACAATCCTTTAAATGAGCAGAGGGATTTGGACGACAGATGCATACTACATTAAAGTTAACAGCTAAGGATGAAAAAGCAATTAAACCTGCTCGCAAATTTTGGTTTTTAAATTCCACGTTTGCGAATAAACCAAGACGTAATATCGACACTGCCTGCATGTCCTCCTGTATTTTAAGAAGGCTACTGAGGTTTGTAAAAGTACAAAGCAGATTCATTATACTGCTAAGAGGAGTGGTGTTCAGCCAATGACTGGACTGATAGATATTTTCTATTCAACCTGTTCAAAGATATTGTTACACATCTCTAAAGCAGATGGAACTTGAACCTGGGCATACTGGCCCAGAGATAGGGACACAGCTCCTGCACTAGGGCCCTAAGAATGGGATATATAATCTAGTGACTTGCTAGAGCATGTTAGTGGCAGTTAATGGTCAATGATACTATTGGAACTAGAATCTCCCTTTCTTAAAAAGAGATAGTAAATGCCAAGCAGTTCACAACAGTTGACAAATTCAAGATTAATTTCATTTAATACAAACATAATTGAAATTCTCAAAACTGTTTTAGTGGGATCTATATTTCCATTTCCTGACTTCGCAGAGATGACAGAATAGGATTCTCCTAAATTTGTTGCTGGTATAATGTTTTGCATTCTTCTAAAAGGGCAGGCACATCTTTCTCATTATCAATCTCAGTTGCAACGACTTCCAAACTAAAGCTCTCAAAGCTCTCTTAAGTGATGAAAGTGGCGAGAGACTGCAACTGCTTGCAGACCAGATAGGGTTGTGATGGATGACATCTTTGAGTGAATGACACAATATGGATAAGACAATTCAACATGGTAATTTAATTTGTGTTTGTTTTCAGCTTATGTTAGTACTGGACAAGTCAAATCCCAGACAGGAACCCAGCTTTATAGATTATAATTTTATTTGTTTGGTTTTAATAGAGTGATCTCTTGTTGAAACATAAGCCTGTAATTCTGCAGATATTCTTCTAAAAAACAAAAAGAAGCTTATTACACAAGAAACATTAAAATAGAATAATCTAAACTATTTATAATACATTTAAAAGTTTTAAACACACAGTAAAAGTTTGTTCACAAACAGTCCTTTATAAACTGGGGAAAAAAAAAAAATCAGCTTTTGTGAAATGGTCAAAACACCATTCCTGACACAGTTCCTAAAAACACCACTCATAATGCTCACACCAAAATCCCCGAATCAAATAGCTTAGTAGGTTTTTATGTCACTTGCAGCTTTTAATATGGAAGTGTTCAGATCTTTAAAATGCCATGAACAGGTGCACCAAAATAAACAAAGAAGTTAATAGAATGCTAGTTAAAGGACTGGTGTAGAAGGATACATAAGTTATGCCACGGTTATACAAAACCCTGGTTAGACACTACTTGAGCATTGAGTGCAAATCTGGGCACCACACTTTACAAAGGATACACCTGTATTGATCTTGGAAGGAGTACAATAAAGGTTTACATGAATTATACCTGAAATTAGACTTGTTTTTGTCCAAACTGAAAAGGTTAAGGGGTGAGGTGATTGAAGCCTTCAAGATATTAACAGAAGGCAGCAGGGTAGATAAAAATGAGGTTTACCTACTGGTTGGAGATTTAAAACCAGGGAGCACAATCTACAAATTTGGGCCAGGCTGTTCAGGAGAGATGTTAGGAAGCTCTTCTACACACAGAGGTCTGGAACTCTTCCACAAATGGTAATTGATGCTAGAATCACAGATGCATAGTATGAAAACAGACCCTTCGATCCAATTCATTCATGCTGACCAGATATTCTAAACTAATTTAGTCGCATTTGCTAGCAGTTGGCCCAGATCCCTCGAAACACTTCCTATTTATATACCCATTCAGATGCCTTTTAAATATTAATTGCACCAGCCTTCACCTGGTGCAATTCCATACACTCACCACCCCGTGTGAAAAAGTTGCCCTATAGGTCCCTTTCATATCTTTTCTCTCTCACCTTAAACATATGTCCTCTAGCTTTGGACTCCCTTACACCAGGGAAAAGACCTTGGCTAGTCAACCAATCCGTGCCCCTCAATATTTAATAAACCTCTATAAAGGTCACCCCACAGCTTCTGACACTCCAGGGAAAAACAGCCCCAGCCTGTTCAGCTTCTCCCGACAGCTCAAACCCTGGCAACATTATTGTCAATCTTTTCTGAACCGTTCAATTTTTGCAACATCTTTCCTATAGTAGGGAGAATAGAATTGAGTGCAGTATTCCAAACATGGCCTCACCAATGTCTAGTACAGCTGCAACATGACCTCCCATCTCTTACAGTGCCTTCTTCACTACCTTGTCTACTTGTGACTCCACTTTCGAGGAACTATGAGCCTTCACTCCAAGGTCTCTTTGTTCAGCAACACGTCCGAGGACTTTACATTAAGTGTGTAAGTCCTGCCCTGATTTGTCCAACCAAAATGCAGCACCTCACATTTTTCTCTCAATTAAACTCCATCTGCCACTTCTCAGCCCATCTGATCAAGGTTCCACTGTACTCTGAGATAACCTTCTTTGCTGTCCACTGTACCACCAATTTTGGGGTCATCTGCAAACTTATGAAGCATACCTCCTATATTCACACCAGTTAGATTAGTTGTTAATTTTAAATCTGAGAATGTTTTGTTAAGCAGTAAGTATTAAGGAACATGGACCAAAGGCAGATATAGGTCATAAATCAGCCATGATCTCATTGAATGGTGGAACAGGCTCAACAGGCAACATGACCTCCTCCTGTTCCCATGTTCAATAGTTTTCCCTTGAGCTACCACACACGTGGGCATCAACTTACTCTGGTAAGTAACTACTTTTGGGGTTTTCTCAGACTTCTAATCTCAGACTAACATTAACTTTTCATTCTAACAGAAATCTAATTCACTAAATCTACCATCCCCTTCTCAGGAGATTTGCTTTAAACAGCCATCCTGTTCTAAAGGATCAAAATACTATCCAAAATTAAATACGAAACAATAAGCCACCGTTATGGGCAAACTCCTTAAACTTCAGAGAACAAGATTCCGTAACTTCTAAAAACCGCTGAAACACAATTATTTACCACTCTGGGTCTCAAATACTCTAAAATAAAACATTAGCATACAAACCCATTCATATCACAGTCAGGCTTCAAAACTGCTTTCGAAATTAAATCACCATGATTACGGAAATACTTAAAAACGGACTACCGATGAGCCTGACATTGGCGGTGGGCAAGTGGCTGGAGGGAATTCTGAGGGACTGGATTTACAAGCACTTGGAAAGGCAAGGACTTATTAGGGATAGTCAACATGATTTTGAGAGTGGGAAATCATGTCTCACAAACTTGATTGAGTTTCTTTGAAGTAATGAAGAGGGTTAATGAAGCCAGAGCGGTGGACGCGATTTATATGGACTCCAGTAAGGTGGTTGGCAAGATTCTTCATGGTAGACTGGTTAGCAAGGTTAGATCTCATGGAATACAGGGAGAACTAGCTATTTGGATATAGAACTGGCTCAAAGGTAGAAGACAGAGAGTGGTGGTGGAGGGTTGCCTTTCAGACTGGAGGCCTGTAACCAGTGGAGTGCCACAAGGATCGGTCTTGGTCTACTGCTTTTCATCATCTTTAGAAACAGTTTGGATGTGAATGTAAGACGTACAGTTTATAAGTTTGCAAATGACACCAAAATTGGCGGTGTGGTGGACAGCAAAGAAGGTCAATTTTGAGTACAATGGGATCTTGATCAGATGAGCCAAGGGGTTGAAGAGTGGCAGATAGAGTCATAGAGATGTACAGCATGGAAACAGACCCTTTAGTCCAACGTGTCCATGCCAACCAGATGTCCCAACCCAATCTAATCCCATCTGCCAGCACCCGGCCCATATCCCTCCAAACCCTTCCTATTCATATACCCATCCAAATGCCTCTTAAATGTTGCAATTGTACCAGCCTCCACCACGTCCTCTGGCAGCTCATTACATACACGTACCACCCTCTGCGTGAAAAGGTTGCCCCTTATGTCTCTTTTATATCTTTCCCCACTCATCCTAAATCTTTGCCCTCTAGTTCTGGACTTCCTAACCCCAGGAAAAAGACTTTGCCTATTTACCCAATCCATGCCCCTCATAATTTTGTAAACCTCTATAAGGTCACCCCTCAGCATCCGACGCTCCAGGGAAAACAGCCCCAGCCTGTTCAACCTCTCCCTATAGCTCAAATCCTCCAACCCTGGCCACATCCTTGTAAATCTTTTCTGAACCCTTTCATGTTTCACAACATCTTTCCGATAGGAAGGAGACCAAAATTGAACGTAATATTCCAACAGTGGCCTAACCAATGTCCTGTACAGCTAAAACATGACCTCCCAACTCCTGTACTCAATACTCTGACCAATAAAGGAAAGCATACCAAACGCCTTCATCACTATCCTATTTACCTGCGACTCCACTTGCAAGGAGCTATGAACCTGCACTCCAAGGTCTGTTTGTTCAGAAACACTCCCTAGGACCTTACCATTAAGTGTCTACGTCCTGCTGAGATTTGCTTTCCCAAAATGCAGCACCTCGCATTTATCTGAATTAAACTCCATCTCCACTCTCGGCCCATTGGCCCATCGGATCCAGATCCTGTTGTAATCTGAGGTAACCCTTTTCACTGTCCACTACACCTCCAATTTTGGTGTCATCTGCAAACTTACTAACTGTACCTCTCATGCTCGCATCCAAATCATTTATGTAAATGTCAAAAAGTAGAGGACCCAGCACTGATCCTTGTGGCACTCCACTGGTCACAGACCTCCAGTCTGAAAAACAACGCTCCACCACCACCCTCTGTCTTCTACCTTTGAGCCAGTTCTGTATCCAAATGGCTAGTTCTCCCCGTATTCCACGAGATCTAACCTTGCTAATCAGTCTCCCATGGGGACATTGTCGAACGCCTTACTGAAGTCCATATAGATCACATCTACTGCTCTGCCCTCATCAATCTTCCTTGTTATTTCTTCAAAAAACTCAATCAAGTTTGTGAGACATGATTTCCCACGCACAAAGCCACGTTGACTATCCTGAATCAGTCCTTGCCTTTCCAAATACATGTACATCCTGTCCATCAGGATTCCCTCCAACAACTTGCCCACCATTGAGGTCAGGCTCACCGGTCTATAATTCCCTGGCTTGTCTTTACCGCCCTTCTTAAACAGTGGCACCATGTTTGCCAACCTCCAGGCTTCCAGCACCTCACCTATGACTATCGATGATACAAATATCTCAGCAAGAGGCCCAGCAATCACTTCTCTAGTTTCCCAGAGTTCTCGGGTACACCTGATCAGGTCCTGTTATGGAGTTTAGTTTAGATAAATGTGAGGTGCATTTTGGAAAGGCAAATCAGGGCAGGACTTAATGGTAAGGTCCTTGGCAGTGCTGCTGAATAAAGAGACCTTGGAGTGCAGGTTCATCGTTCCTTGAAAGTGGAGTCGCAGGTAGATAGGATAGTGAAGGTGGCATTTGGTATGCTTTTTAAAAAAATTGGTCAGACCACTGAGAATAGGCGTTGGGAGGTCATGTTGTGGCTGTACAGAACAATTATTTGGGTCACTTTTGGAATAGTATGTGCAGTTCTGGTCTCCCTCCGATCAGAAGGATATTTTGACATTTGAAAAGTTCAGAAAAGATTTACAAGAATCTTGTCCAGGTTGGAGGATTTGAGCGATAGAGAGAGGCTGAATAGGCTGGGGCTGTTTTTCCCTGGATTGTGGAGGCTGCGGGGTGGCCTTATAAAGGTTTATAAAATTATGAGGGTCATGGATAGGGTAAGTAGACAAGGTCTTTTCCCTGGGTTTGAGGGGGAAAGAGTCCAAAACGACGGGTTTAGGATGAGGGGGAAAAATTTAAAAGGGACCTAAGGGGCAGAGAGTGGTGCATGTATGGAATGGTTGCCAGAGGAAGGGGTAGAGGCTGGTACAATTACAGCATTTAAAAGGCATCTGGATGGCTTTATGAATAGGAAGGGTTTAAGAGGAATATGGACCAAATTGTGGCAAATGGGACTAGATTAACAAGTTTTGAGAAGATTTGTAGCTCAGGTAGAGGTTCTGGATGTAGGTTTGCTCGTTGAGCTGGAAGGTTCATTTCCAGACGTTTCATCACCATACTGGGTAACATTTTCAGTGGGCCTCCAGGCGAAGCACTGTTCATGATTTCTGCTTTCTATTTATATGTTTGGGTTTCTTTGGGGTGGTGATGTCATTACCTGTTCTTTTTCACAGGGGGTGGTAGATGGGGTCTAACTCGATGAGTTTGTTGATAGAGTTCCGGTTGGAATGCCATGCTTCTAGGAATTCTTGTGGGTATCTCTGTTTGGCTTGACCTAGGATCGATGTGTTGTCCCAGGCAAAGTGGTGTCTTTCCTTATCTGTATGTAAGGATACTAGTGAGAGGGTCATGTCGTTTTGTGGCTCGTTAGTGTTCATGTATCCTGGTGGCTACTTTTCTGCATGTTAGTCCAATGTAGTGTTTGTTTCAGTTCTTGCACGATATTTTGTAAATGACATTAGTTTTGCTTCTTGTCTGTATAGGGTCTTTCAGGTTCATTAGCTGCTAAAACATATAAATAGAAAGGAGGAATCATGAACAGGGCTTCGCCTGGAGGCCCACTGAAGATGTTACCTAGTGGGGTGACGAAACGTCTGGAAATGAACTTCCCAGCTCAGCGAGCAAACCTACATCCGGGACTAGGTTAGGTTTGGATATCTGCTCGGCATGGACGAGTTAGACCAAAGGGTCTTTTTCTCAGATCTTAGATTACCTAGTGTGGAAACATGGCCCTTTGGCCTAACAAGTCCACACCGAACTTCCAAAGAGAACCCCCACACCCCCTATAATTACCCCTGACTAATCCACCTAGCGCCACAGACAATTTAGCATGGCCAATTCACCTAACCTGCACATCTTTGGACTGTAGTAGGAAACCGGTGCACCACGCAGACATGTGGAGAATGTGCAAACTCCACACAGACAGTTGCCGGAGGTGGGAATCGAACCCAGGTCCCTGGCACTGTGAGGCAGCAGTGCTAACTACTGAGCCACCATATCGTCCCATCTGTTTCCATGCTGTACATCTCTATGACTATTAACTTTAGACGCAAAGAAAAACCCACAGGTAACCAAATCAGACCCAAACAT